>NC_044919.1:35547071-35625386 GCF_003576645.1 Ipomoea triloba | reverse complement strand
CGTACATTAACATAATATAGTAATATTTTTTTAATACTATAATATACATCATATAGTAATTTGATTGTTGGAATTTTTATTTTTTGAATATTATCATGAGAAGAATTTAATTACGTACATTAACATAATATAGTAATATTTTTTTTGAATACTATAATATACATCATATAGTAATTTGATTGTTTAAATTTTTTTTTGAATATTATCAAGATAATAATTACGTAACATAATATAGTAATTTTTTTTATTACTTTAATATACATCATATAGTAATTTGATTGTTAATATATGTACATAAATAAGGAATCCATACAGGAATGGAATTGAATAAAATATTTCATTAATTTCCGTGTATAATAAGGAATGGAATCATATTTTGAATATTTTGTCAAGTTTAACTATAAATAAGGAATGATAAGAAAGGCTAAAATTTCTAATAAGGAATTATTATATAATATTATGTTGACCGATTTCAAAATTTTTGGTCTAAAATGAGCGGGAAAACTAGCACTTCTGTTTTAATATATATATATAGATTTAATTTTGTACTCTTGGGAATCAATTTTGTTCATAAAAGACAAGAAATTAAATAGTGGATGCATTCACTTTTGCCTTTGTGACTCTCATCCGTAATATGTCTTCGTCACAAGTGTCAAATACTAACTGATCTTTAGGTAACACTTCGTACTAATCAATATATAGAATTGGCGGAATAATACTAAAAAGTGAAAAATAAAAAATTTGTCCAATTAATAAACTTATTTATAAAATGGAAAGAGATTATGAAATTGGTCCATTGTACTATAGATACAGAATCAGAAAATTATTTTTGACTTAGGTATACAATAACAATGCAAGATATATCCTGGTCCATTGTAGACCTTGGTCCATTATATAATTTGCTAGAGACTAATTAAGTAACGCATTTTCACTAAATTGGGCCTAAGGATTAGAAGCCTAGCTTGTTGTTTTTCTTTAAAAAAAAATAATAATTAAAAAAAAAGTCGATAGAAGGAAAATAAAATCCATAAAATTTATTGAAGAAAAAAGATAAAGCATGGATGTAGGCACGAAATAAACAGTTAATTGTCAAGTAATGTTTGACCCAAAAGTGAAGGATCCTCGTTCTTCAATTCCTTAGCTTTGTGAAAGAGATGAGGCAACCTCGGATTCTAGAAAAGTATGCATCGCGCAGAAATTCTTGTTAAATCAAATAAAAAGGGAAGATGTATATAAGTTTGAATTTCCCTGTGTGTTACCTGGGATTATTGAAAAGTGTTTTGCATTAAAAACATCAAACTTTAAATTAAAACACTATCATTCTTTTAGTCCATGCTTAATTGTGGGGGCTCTCATGTTCTTAGGTGCTAAATAAATATTCCCTCTTACAACCAAGGATTAGCATTAATATTTGGGTAACCAAATTCATACATACATTCTTTATCTGATTAAGTTTTTTTTTTTTGCTGCTATACCAAAAAGTACGAAACAGAATACATAAGCTACACAAAATATGACAAGATCACTGAGGTGTAATTTACTAGAGGTTAGTTGGTGGGTGATCAATTTTGTGAGGGCCAAGCTAATGCTACGGCACTCAAGCGAAGTTCCGGACTCTTCTCGACACCGGGTGAATGGACGGTTTCATTCTGGATAGCTTTCACTCCAGCACCCTAATTTAACCATAAAAGTTAGCTGAGTTTATTACCGAAATGATCCCTCAACTATTGCGAAATTACCAATTTAGTCCTTGACAATTTTTCGTATCCAATTAAGTCCCTCGAATTTGAAAAATTTAACCAATTTGGCCCTCCGTCTATTTTGCCGTTAAACATACGTCAAATCAGAACCAAATTGGTAATTTTGCTATAGTCAGGGGACCATTTCAATGAAAAATTAATTACCAATTTGGTCTCTTGACTATAGCAAAATTACCGATTTGGTCCCGATTTAACGGATGTTTAACGGCAAAATAAACGGAGGACCAAATTGATTAAATTTTTCAAAGTCGAAGGACTTAATTGGGCACGAAAAATTGTCGAGCACCAAATTGGTTATTCCGCAATAGTCGATGGACCATTTCGGTAATAAACTCAAGTTAGCTCATGAGTGAAGATTTAACTCCCACTTAATTACAATTCAACAATCTCTTGTTGAGTCGATGTGAGATCTTATTAGCTAGCTATTAGCACCGCAAGTCACATAATTGGACAGTTTCATAATTATCCATAAATCGCATAAGAAAAACCTTGTATTATGAAGACTCAATCGTGAAGATATTGGTAAGAATTAAATTTGTGACTTTTAATAAGAATCAAGTTTCACCAACTTAATCATTCGTTTTGTTGCATAAAAAAAGAGATTTATTAGTACTTAACAATTCAATAAGGAGAATAAGTCTAAAAATTAGGAATAGAAGTGTGTAAACTTTAGGAGAAATCAAGGCATCAATCCATATGCACTAGCACTATTTAACCCAATGCACCAATCCTTATTTCAAGGAATCCACCCCCTACCAGGCTACCACCCACCCCCCATCAACAAATAATAAAGGCATACACCTTATTTTTTTGCTCAAAAAACAAATTAGATAATTGATTTATTTTCACCTAGAATTTATTTTTAGTTATTAATTATAATAAGAATATACAGTTCTAAAATAACATTGCATAATTCTACTACGATTGTATATAATATTAATTAGTAGTTTTACGTAAATTAAGCATCTATAAGTAGTTAAGTACATGCATGTCTAATTACATGTTCAATAATAATATTTTCGAAAGTAATAGATAATGTTTTTACAGGAAATTATATTGTGGACTATATATGCACCACATCGCAATGTAGACTATTGATAAATGTTTATTTTTAGTATACTAAACATTCAATTTTAATGTACTCAAGATTTACTTTTTAGATAGTATATTAAGAATAAACCTACAGTACACTAAACATGCATGTATCTTTAAAATACTAAAGTCGAACGTTTCATATTTGTTATGATTAACTAAAAATGACTAGTTAATAAATAATATAAAGAAAAAATATAACACAATGGCCCTGTTTGGTAAATGATTGCTAGCAGCTTATTGGTTATACGATATGACTAGTTAGTTGATAACATTAGCTAATTGTAGAAAGGTGTTTGGTAAATTAGTTGTTAGCTGATAGCTATTTGGTATGATTTCTTTTCTAAAAAAGTTAATTGAAAAAGTTGTTTTGAGCATTTTAGAGTTACAAAAAGTTAATTTAACCAAACATTTATATTAATTTTTTAACCAAATTATATAACACCTATAATATAAAACTTGTGATCACCGTTACTTTATAACTCAATGATTAAAAATACAATTTTTCCTATAAATGACAAAACCCTCTACCAAAACATGACCACATACCAGTGTAGCAAAGGACAACCTAACCAATGAATAAGAAATCAGCCTATCTAAGCTGCACAAAACTGCATATACCAAAAAGTAAAGAATCTCTGTATACAAGTAACAGAAAGCCAAAATAAAAAAAAATAAAAAATAAAAAAATCTGCAGAATGATGCCAAAGTATGATCACCGGTTATTCTCTCAACCAGCTGAGGTCCCAAATAACTCAACAAACGTACCAACCAACATTTAGGTCCCAGTTCAGTAGTCAAAATTTTGAAAATACAGAAAATAATTTTTTTTTTATTAACAATTGCTATATTAAAAAAAAACATTTGGAGAATGAAGTAAATAAATTTCCACACTAAACAGGCTAGGTTTTGGACAGTTCATGTACACCTATCTGCATTAATAATGATTAGCTCCATTGGGGTCCCAAGTGGCTGAGGTTCTCATTTAAAGAGTTACAAACGTTGAAGAAAAATTATGGTTAAAATTTGAGACAAATTAATGTCATCATTAAAGGAATAATTAAAGTTGAAATTCAACATTAAAAAAATGGGTTAATTATAATAAATCCCATGAGAGTGTTTTCCGAGACACCGGGTGCCACTGGACCACAAGGTCTTTGGCATATACATACTTAGATCAACTTAAAAATTTACAATAAAAAACAGTAATAAAGTAATTTTCTAAGTAATGATCAAACCTTTACCAAAGTAAATTATTTAGCTAAAATTCAGGAAATATAATAATCATACACACGCGTAAGAAAGGATCGAACTTTGTCCCACCAATTGCTCTTAAACATTGGCGGTCAAGTGGGGAAGCCAAAGATATACATGGAAAGAATTGAACCAAAACAAAACCGTGTCATGGTAAGTAGAAAATACTTAATTTGTCCTAGTTGGCAGTTCAACTGATCAGAGGGTGAAGTTTAGGAGAAGAGATCAGAGATTGAGTTTCACCAATAACAATAAGGGGGCTTCTTGTGCACCGTGAGCAAAACTCTAGTACATACTTTATTAAATTGCTTTAAAATTTTCAATATCCTCACAATTAGCGAATAATATATACGGAGTACCTATCAATACACTTTTGGTCTAAAATCTTTTTTCTTAATAAATAAAATGTCACTTCAATTCACACTAAAAATCTCATCTAAATTGTAATTATAAAACAAATGAAAAGCAAAGAGGAATATAAACATAAGATGGTCCACAACAATAATAAAAGGCTTCTCATCCCATGGCCTGTGGTCTACGTACAATTATAAGAATTCTAAAAGCCACTGCTCATACAGAGTAGTATAGATAGTAAAAGCTAAAGCTTTACCAATCCACTACTTGTGCATCTTCTTTTATACACTCATCAATCATGTAATTTATGGCAATGATTGCCCCTTTGCCCATCTCAGACATGCACAAAACAACAACTTTGACATTTTTTGCATTGCCCAGCTCTACTTTAACAGTCTCATAATGTTCAATTCTGTTAATTCTCAGTATATTTATCTGTTGTGTTGGAATGATTCCTATCCTGGATATTCCATCACAACGTTAAAATAAAGCAAATAGCTAATCTGTTATCTGTAGTACTAACAATTTTTAATCATTGATGAATGTAAAGAGTTGTTGGCCAAGGATTATTGGGACATCACCGTTAGACATGTTTTTAGGTAGCAAAATCGTGTTGTGGATGTCCTTGTGAAGAAGGCACTGGCGAGAGGTGATTGTTTGTTGGACGGGACGGATTTTTTTAAAAGATCCAAATTATGAAATAAACAAGGGAAAAACACATTTTTAATCTCTCGATTGTTTCTTACTAGCTGCTTTAGACCCTAACTGTTTACCGTTGCAATATTTACTTAACTCTTCAAAAACAGTTAGTGTTAACTTACTTTTTGAAGAGTTAGTTAGAGATATATATTGCAACAGTAAACAATTAGAGACTAAACTAATAAAGAACAATCTAAAAACTAAAAATACATTTTTCCCATAAAACAACAAAATTTGTTATTTGTTCCTAGTTTTTTTTTTCTTTTTGACAAAAATTATTTGTTCCTAGTTATAAATTAATTTATGCACAACACAACTTGGCACAGTGCTATTGTCTCGTTCAACACAAATTAGGTGTGGAGTATTTAGCTAATTTTGCCTTGTAGAAGGAATTTAATTTGCCGTTAATTTAGTTGCACCAATTTTGCCGCAGTTTAAGTAGCTCTGCGTGAATTGTCGGTTCGTACAGTAATTTTGTAGTTTTTGTTAGATGACAGGATCGAAAAACTTGGAATTAATATTTCTGCATAATAACTTACAAATTATACGAACACTTATGCGATGAACTCAACCTAAAAATAAAGTATTAATAACAATCAAATTCATAATTTTTTATACAAAAATTATGTTTTATCCATTCGTGTTATCCACGTAATTCTTACTTTTGTAAAGTGGATTTGGTGCATGTAAACCTTATCCTCGGACAAATATATATGAATGATTTATAATAAATGTGGTTAGGTGAGACTTAACCATATTCAGAGGAAATCTATATGTCAATTAGGTTATATTGATTGTAATTGTATTAGGTGAACCGTGAACGATACCATTACAATAATATATAACCCACCTTTTCTATACTAGTTAATATAGATTGACATTTTGATATTAATGCTTGTGTCACTTCCTTATTTAATAATCAAAATTGATATTACTATTAATTCAAAATTTAAAAAGTAGTTAACAATAATTTGATTACTTAATAATAAAAATAATATTTAATATTTTACCATTATAGATGTAGAGGCCATTTTTATTATTGTTTATTTACTCCAAAATCGTTATCGATTAAATTTTAGTACTCAACAATTATTAGTTATATTTGGAGTAGATACAAATAGTTATTACGTAGTATTTATTTTGGATTATGAGAGATACTTAGAATTACTATTTGAGGATGCACATTGAGTAAACCCCGTTTATTTGCAATAATCCTAAAATGGTGACTTAGTAATAGTGGGTGGAGCATGATTGAATAAATAAAATACATTATATAATAATAAACACTAAAATATTATTTTAATTCTATTATTACATGTTCATTTAAACATATACATATCTGTAGGGCCGAAGTATCAAAGCAAGATGGGCCATCCCATCGCGAGCTTTAATTTTTGCGGGCCAGCCCACGAACTAGCCCGCATACCAACTTCAAGAAAAAAAAAAATATATATATGAATGATCATATAACGATCAGTTATTACATTATTATGAGAATAATAATAACTTATCGTCCACACTAACTATAATTATCATTGTCTAGAAGCAATCATGTTTTAGAACATATATAGGGCATGAGCTTAATAATATAATTAAATTTAGAACATAATTGGCATGCATACATTATATTCATTAAAATTATTAGTGCCAAAAAAACTATTCATTATCACAGGATTAAGCATAATGACCATAAACACTTCGACACTTCCATAATTCAGAGATGATTTTACCCAACCTAACTTGATTATAATTTTGATTTACGAAAAAAATCAGCAATCACTGCGCTCTGAGTGAAGTCTTTCTTGTGACCTTAACCGGCGAAAGACAACAAGGAGGTAAATCAATATAGGCTGTCCATACTTGACATGCTCAAACCAAGAAACTGTCCATACCTGACATGCTCAAACCAAGAAAGTCAATAAACAACTTTGGCGGCATGATGAGTTGAAGTTAGAACCTTGTACTTATCAAGTCAATTGTTTGATCAATTTGGCTGAAATTAAAGTGATCCCGAGTATACCTTGACCCAGGGCCGGATTTTAAGGCGCGCAAGGTGAGCAACAGCACAGGGCCCCAAAATTTTGGAGGCCCCTAATTCAGCCCTGGCCCAATTGTTAGTATATGTATTTGTGATTATATTGGCTCAAAATTAAATTTTCATGACTGATCTAAATTCTACTACGTATTATTCAAAAAAAAAAAATTCACTCCGTAATAATCACGCGAATCACTTTTCTTCAATTCACAGTTTATTTATACTTTAATAGGACCTTACTTATTTACCCGCACAGGACTACACAAATAAAAAAAATTGGCCTTGCCTGACCATTCAAGAAACTATGATGATGCATATTTAACAATTAACAATTATTTGGTATTTATATAACTTGCACTCATGCATTATATATCTTCCATCATCATGAAAGATGAAATGATATGATGAATCAAATAAGCATCCTACAGCTTGGGTTCATAATCATTTTTCCAGAATTAAGAAGTTACTTAGTACATGAAAAAATATATAAAAGAAGAATAGGGCGCGTAGAGAAATAAAGATAAAAATGATTGATCGAAATGAATAGAAAGATTCTCACATACAATAATGATCACAAGCCGCACGAGCCCTTTCATTGGATTCCCCTAAATAATGTTGGGTATGGTCAGACACACAATCTGACACAATCATCTCACCTTTCAATATTAAAAACAAAGCTATGCTATGCTCAGTCCTCTACCTCTTCATGTGTACAATATACTTCCCCCCTAAACAAACATCATCGGAGTGAAGTACTTACTTTCATCTCCTAGCTTTTTCATTATCTAGTACTTGTTCACCTGTTGTCCCACTGATAATCAAAGTAAATTTTTAAGAAAAAATGATAAAATAGACCACTGAACTGCACACCAAATTGTAATTAGGCTATCGGACTAAAAAAAATGTAATTGGGTCCATGTAGAACAACACAAACTCATGCAATTTAATCCAAAATGACTTGTTTATCTGATGTGTCAGTTATCGATTTTAGTTTAGTGTGCAGTTTAGTGGCCTAATTAACCTTTATTTCTATTTTTATATATCACACTAAAACCTTCAAGTTCCGTAACAATTTTTTAACCACCGTAAATATAATGTTTTAGAAAAATGTGTGGTTCATATTTTCCCAAGTATACCTATCATCTTCTTGGGTGAAAATATATATAAGATAGATTTAACTTTCAATAAAATTTGATCCATCTCACCTAAAACTATAAGGTTTTTTTTTTCAATACTTTTTCAGAATGATTTTTCTTGAAATGGAATATGGGGAGAAACCCCTTTCAGGAAGCCTTTTAACATGGTCAAAGAACAACAGAGATGTATTTCTATGATTGAATAATTTCATTAATTTGGAGTATATTTAAGATTACTTTTTACCCAAAGTATTATTTTAAACTACTAAATCAACCCCAAATATTACTAAAAAAAATTTAAGTGTCAATCAAGATGATGATGATGCCACACAACATCATATATAGAAGTTCGGTACAACAGTATCCTATCATCAAAACATTCGAAACATGAAATTTAATAAAAATTTTACTAAAAAAATTTTCACTACTAGCTATAACTTCTGATATAATGATAAGTGAGTTATTTTATTAGATTATACAGTACAATCGTAGAGCTAGATGCCAACTGCTAATTAGAGTTGGTAAGTCGAAATTAAGATAAAATTAGGCACACAACCAAATATACCCAATGGGCAATGGATACTGCACTCTTCAAGACCCAAAAGTCAGCACTACATTAAGATATTTAAAATGTAGTATGTCCTACACACAAATTAAACAAGCAATAAAGAGAAATAATAATCTAAACAAACAAATTAGCACAAGCAAAAAAGGGGCTAAAACTTGCTTCTATTCTATTCTCACTCAATAATCATCAACAAAACCTCATTCTCACACAACTAGTCAATGATCAAATGAAAAAAAAAAAAAAAAGATTGTTATTCCATTAAAGCTAATTAACATGAGTACTGCTTTTCTTTCTTAGCATTATATTCAAACTGAGACGCCGCCGCGAAGCGCGAAGTAAAAGAAGAGCTCGATATCCGGCGGAGCAAAGAACGCGACGGGCGGAGTATTACTACTCCGCCGCAACGACGGCGGCGGCCAACTCGTCATCACCCTCCGCTTCTTCGGCGCCGGAGGGCACGTGTCCATCGCCGGAATCCGAAACCTCTCCGCTTTCGGCGTCGAGCACACGTCATCCGCAGCTCCTATGCCGCCGCCGCCGTCCCCTTCATGATCGCCGCCGTTCTTCGCCGAATCCTCAGAGGCCGCCGCCTTGGACGGCGGCGGCGAAGATTTAAACGCCGTGGATTTTCTTGACCTTTTGGGCTTTCTTCGTCTACAAGAAGGACCCATTTTGGAGGGGGAAAAAAGAGACAGAAATTAAAACAGAAAGCTTTAATTTAGTTGTGTGGATTCACTGTACGTACAGTTGTAGAAAAGATTAGAAGAGTAGGAAAAGCAAAGCTTCTTCTTCTTGGGTTATATATAGAAGAAGAAGAAGAAAGCGAAAAAGATAGTGGGATTTGTTTGGTTTGATGCGAGTAGTGGGCAGTGGGGGACGGTAAGTAGGGTTTATATGTATCTATGAATATGATTATGAATGACGGGATGAGACGCGATTCGGGCAGCCTGCCCATTGCCCGTTTAGGTATATTAACTTCGCTTAAATTAAGGAAGGTTATTTAAGTTTTCAAAAAAAAAAAAAAGGAAGGTTATTTAAGGTTAGCACAATAATTGGAATATTCTTCCCCGGCTACTATTTAGACCCAGGCAACTATTACATGAGACTATTTGTCATTGAAAAGATTTAGCTTTAATAAAATTTTAATTTATTTCTACTTAAAGTTCAAATATTTCATATTATTATATTATCATTTAATTTGATTATAATTATTTTTTTTTGAAGAATTTTTTTTTTCCGTTTAAAATGCTAATGGAACTTATACCTATATATTAAAGGGAAAATGGCATTTTTCCCCCCTATGTTATGTGCATATAACACTTTTTCCTCCTTTGTTATTAAAGTGGTAGTTTTCCCCCCTAAGTTATTTTAAAGTGGTAGTTTTTCCCCCTATAATGTTAAATTGACATTTTTGTCCTTAAAAATAATTATTTCATTTATTTTTATTCTCCAACCAATTATTACTAATATGTATGGAATATCACAGTTCGATACGAACATAATCGAACACTGTAGCAATTAAACTTAAATAGTATGGACGATAGTTACGGTTACGATTCAGAACCGAAAAAATAAAATAAAATAATTGTTGAATTTAGATTATTTTTAAATAAGAAATAAAATTAAAATAAATAAATAAATAAGTTTTGATTGACGGTTCAAAATCGAAATTGTAATCGAAACATACCGATTTATCAAAATGAGTGTTTGATCATTTTCACTATATATGACTGTGGTTCAGTTCCGGTTCACGGTTCAACAATTATTTAATTTTATTTTTTTCGGTTCTGAATTGTAACCAGAACCGTCCATACTATTTCGGTATGATTATTGCTACAGTGTTTGGTTAGGTTCGAACCGAATCGTGATCATCCATGCATACATATAAGTAATAATTTGTTGGAGAAGAAAAATAAATGAATAATTATTTTTAAGGGTAAAAATGCCACTTTAACATTTTAGGGGGAAAAACAGCCACTTTAATAACACAGGGGGGAAAAGTGCTATATGCACATAACATAGGGGGAAAAAGTGTCATTTTCCCTATATTAAATGGCCAAGGATATTATTGAAATCCCTAAGAATCAACAATAGAACATAATTGTAATGCTATTGTATAATAATGACTTTAATTTTATTATGATTACTATTTTAAAAAATTAAAATATTAGATGAGATAATGATTAGTTTAGATAAAATATTTAATTTAATAAGACATTAGTTGGGTTAATATTTAATATTAAGTTTTTAAAGAATTATGATAAAGTATTAGCTGAGAATCTGAGATAATGATTAGTTCATATATTATTTTCGTTTTGAATTTTTAATTAAAAAAAAAAGAAATTAAAGTTGACCAAGTGAATACTTGATGCAAATGCCTTTCTAAATCAACTTTATTATCTAAAGAGTAATACCTCCAATGGTCATTCGTGTATTTAGGGGTATTACCACCAAACATCATCCAACTATAAAATGACTATCAAATGTTCTCCGAGTATAAAAAAATGATCACCTATGATTTTCCGTTAGCAAATGCGTTAAATTGAAGAGTAAACATGGAATTTATACACATCTTTCCCTTTTAATCCTAAGACATATGTGCAAGTAGCAAGCTAATTGTAAAATTTTGAAAAAAGAACAAAATTGAATCAAATAGGCCATCAATCAAACTACACACAATTACACAAAACTGTAATTGAACCTAAAATAATATGTTTATCAGGTCTTTACTAGCATGGCATTTACCTTACTAAAAGATTAATTTTTAAAATTTATCCTAATAATTTTAAATAAAATAAAATAAAATAAAAAAAATGGGACCCCCCGGGCCTTCATCTCTACCGGAGATGAAGGTATGTTCTTCGTCTTCGGTGAAGATGAAGCTAAGGCGTGAAAGGGGTTGCATTTTTTTTTTAATTTTATTTTATTTAAAATTATTAAAATAAATGTAAAAAAAATAAAATAATAAGGTAATTGTCACGTCAGCAAACTCTAAGTAAACATGTCATTTTAGGTTCAATTGCATGCTTTTGTAATATTTCGGGATTCAATTGCATTTTTTTGAGTTAGATAGCCTAATTGTAGTTTCACGTGTAGTTCGATGACATATTTGACCTGTATTCTAAATTATTAAAATAAATTTAAAAAATTAATTTTTTAATAAGATAACCGTCAAGTCAACAAAGATCAAATAAACATGTCATTTTAAGTTCAATTGTAATTTTAATATGTGTTGTTTGATTGTCTATTTGATCATTTTTTTAAGGGTTTATAATTAATTTGCTACTGGCATATATGACTTAGGGTTAAAAGGAAGAAGTTGTATATGAAATGACATGTTCTCCCTTCAATTTAATGTCAATTTAACGCCTTTGTTAACGGAAGACCATAGGTGGCCATCTTTTGATACTCAAAAGACATTTGCTAGTTATTTTATATTTGAATTTAAATTATGTTTGATGATATATAATACCTAAATACTTGAAGAACCATGGAAGTTATTAACTCTATATAAAATAATACATATTAACAGTAACAGTGTCATGCACTAACATTTAGGGCTATTTATGAACGGTTTTTGGTTATTATTATTATGTATAAATAAATATAATTTTTGCTGTATTTTAATTTGTGATTATCTAAATTAAATAATAATAATCTTTAAGTCATTACTGGCAAGTGTGTTTAACCCTTCTTCTACGGGTAAATGTTTATATATACTGTATAAGGATTGAAGTAAATATATTGTTCAATGCCCTTGGAACACTCAAAAAAGGAATTGACCCCAATAATACATTTATTAATTTTTAAATTTGTGAGAGGTGGCGGTAACTATCTATGTCGGTCCAATTCAGAGCCAATATTTTAGCAAATGGAGTCATCTGGTCAGCTGTTTTGCCTAACAGAATAATATATAGTAATAAAATTGTTAGTATAGAATATTTTGGGCTTTGGATACTTGACAAGGGTGCAGGCTAACCTTCATTCATAGATGTCAGCTGCATGGCTTTCAGCCACACCACACGTGCATTTCACTGACTTTTTTGAACTTTGGTTTCCATAAACTACTATTTGAGTTGTTCACATTAATTAGATCCCACTCTCAAGTCTGATCCAAATGAGCTTTGCTTTTGCTGCATCTCTTGTCCATTCCCATCAAACTCCCACATCTTTTGACGTATTATGTTTTGTTTTTTTTGCATCTATTGTCTCCATGGAAATAAGGTATGATCATATATATCCTTCTCTGAATCCAATGAGAATCTAGTACTCTTTCATTCGCTAATCACTTTTAACTTAAGATGATTATAGCAAAGCAGTTTTCGACACAGTTAATTTCTTCGCTAAATTATAGGCACCTAAGAGTAGTTGGTCTGATGATTTAAGTGGATTCTGTAGTGTTAAGGATTGATCCATCTAGAAGATTATGCTTTGACACAGCTAATTCCCTCGTTGAATTATAGACACCTTAAAAGTGGGATAGCTGGCCTGCGAATTTAAATCTACTATGTAGCCAAGGATCCATCCATTGACGTCGTTTGGTTACAACCACACCCCTAAGTCAACTGGTCAAAGGAGTGAAGTTTGGCAAAAGAGATCAGGGATCGACTTTCACTAGCGGTAGAGGGGGTTCCTTAGGCGCAGTGAGCAAAGGTCCATAGCGTGGGGACCCTTAGTGTTGGGGATTCAATCTTTTGGGAGAAGCATTAACTCAAACTTTTAACCTAGATGATTATAGCAAAGCATTAACTCAGAATTTTCACTATCAAACATAATGACTAATTCCCTCGCCGAATTGTAGACATCTCAAAAAGTGGGCAGTTGACCTAAGAATTCCCTTGCTGAATTATAAATACCCCTAAAAGTGGGGCAGTTGGCCTAGGATTTAAGACTATTCCGTAACCAAGGCCAAAGATCAACATTGGTGCCGTTTCCAAAATATAATACTCCATATTCTATAGTTTGGTGAGTGAGGCATGGAATGGTACAAATGAAATAGTAAGAAATGCTGAAATAATGGTACCAAAACTGAGTGATATGACCAAAGTGCCATAACACTAATAACATATATTAACCTCTAGAACATCCATGTATCTCTGCTATTAAGGTCTATAACTTCATATTATTGGTTTTGAGAGAAATACTGAAACAAAATTAAGGTTCTTAAATTACATCACAAGTAGTGCTGAGCTAAAGTCTATCATCTTCCCCTCGAGAGCGACTCGTTCAATTCCTCAGGTGATGAAGGGAAAAGCTCGATATAACGACTGCCTAGTGACATCCTATCCTTTGCTAGCGCCACTTTTGCATCTTCAGGATTGGCGAACTCCACAAAAGCTTCCCCGGTTGGCCTCCCTTCGAAATTTAGAGTGATATGAACCGATTCCTCGGACAAAACAAAATCTTTGAAGAATTCAATAATGTCATCCTTCGCTGCTGAATATGGTAGTCCCCTCATTCGCAGAACAGGGGTCACTTCAGTCAGGTCCTTCCCGTCTGAAGGTTTCTGCAATATTCTGGTTTCAAAACAAGTAAAGTTAAAGCCATTCCACTCAAATAGGGATTGACAAACTATAATGAAACGATTTTTCAAACAAGTCATCTATAACCCAATGCTGCAGTGCAATAAATGACGGTACAATGGATATGAAGCTACTCGACCGATTCTAAGGACCCAGCCAGATCACAAATTATTGCCTATTGGAAACCAAATCGGAACTGCATTCATGCCCTACACCAAATTAGACAAGAAGTGACACGTGGCTCACACATTGTTCATCAGTAACTTGAACCAGAATATCTTGGATTCCAATATACATACATATAGTTCGTCTTTGTTCTTATTCTTGACATATAAGGAGTAATCATGAAAGCTGAACCATGCAAGATGCAATTACATTATTTTCTGGTAACCTAGATCAATATTCAACACCATAACCTTTTGATAAATAACTAGTGTATTTTTCTTGAAAGAAATTAACTATTGCCATTATTATGGCAATTAAAAAAAATATAGCAAATTCCACTTTTAGTCCTTCGCTATTGTGGCATTGACACATTTAGTCCTACTCTTTTAGTTCTGCCACATTATATCCCCGACTTTCATTTGTTCGTCACAATTAGTCCTTTTAAAATTTTGTCATTTCCACCATTTAATACATATGGCAAACATGTAATTTCATTATTCAATTAAAAGAGTTCATAAGAGAAGGAGAGAAACTACATGTTAGGGAAAGAGACTTGAATGATAAAATTACATGTTAGCCCTCTCTATTAAAGCGTGAAATGACACAAATTTAAACGAAAGACTATTACTCATAATGCTCTAGATAAGTTTCATTTATTGTAGCCATTTCAATAAGTTTCTATATATGCATTCTACATATCAGAGCATAATACAGAAGAAAAATAAAAAAACATAATAAGTTGGTATTACATAAAGTTGATCAGATAGAATCTATGGCAGAGGTCATAGCTTTCTTCTTTATTTACCAGGTAATTTAATAATAGCCATTGCCTATTGCCACTAAATATTGAGTTCTTTGTTCCTTAAATGCATACACCAATTCTTGATCCATCTTTAAGAAGAAACCAATGAAGCTCCCTGAATTATATCTATTCTGAATATCAGTCATTAAAAAATGGTTGCGAAAAGGACATTATGATTTGTTTTGGTGTTATGGAAATTTTAATTAAAACTGCAGTCCCAATTGTCAAAGTAAAAGTCAAATGGCTATTTATAGCCTTAAGTAGGGTTTTAACTTTTAAATAATAACATATATTAACAAAGTAAAAGTCAAATTGCCAAAAAGGCCCAAAACGTCAAAAGAAAAAGGTGAAAACCCTCGAAAGTTGTGGCTGACTGGTGAGCGGCAATGGGTGAGCGGCGACAACAAGCAAGAAACAACTGGTGAGCGATGACAGGTGAGCGGTGATCAATGGCATCTCAGCAACTGTCACACCTCAAGCAACTAGCTGACGGAAGTGGTGAAGGGTGAGTAGAATTTTGTAATTTTGTTTGATTTTCCAATTTGGTTCTGAGTTTCAATTTACTATGTCGCCTTGTCCAAACAATATTACGGTTGTTTCACTCAAAGCTACGTCACTTTGAGCAAAACCCTAAAAAAGAAAAAAGAAAAAAAAAATCGACCAAGTACACCGACTAGGCCAACTAAAATGGTGCCTATTGCCTATTATGTTTCGGCCTAGGGGGGCCCTAGCACCTAGGCGGCTACCTAGGCCAAGTTTTACAACACTGAATCTAAATAGTTTTCAAACCTAGAGGAGACCACAAAATCGTGATAAGTATAATTGAGAAGTAAATCCTAACTAATCATTCAGTATTAGTTTCAATTTAAAGGAATGAACTTAGTGTCAAGTGAAAGGCGACAAAAAAATCTCAAAGTGAAAACTAACAAGCAATGAATAGGAAAAAGAGGAGGGATAAGCGAGAAAAGAAGAAAATTGTCACCTGCCCTTTGAGACTGTTTCCTCCAACTCTTCATGAGATGATGGGAAAAGCTCAATGTAGCGAGTCCCTATTGTCATCCTATCCTTGGCCATTGCAGCTCTTGAATCTTCTGCATCTGCAAACTCCACAAATGCGTCTCCAGTTGGCCTTCCCTCTGAATTAGCAATTATATTAATCGAGTCCTCTGGAAGTGAAAATTTCTTGAAGAACTCAATAATATCTTCCTTGCTAGCCGAGAATGGCAGTCCCCTTAGCCGTAAAACTCCAGTATGTTCTGCCAAGTCCTTCCCATCTTCAGAAGATCTAGCCCTTGGAACAGAATTACTGCAACCATCCGATTGTTCGTTGGCTATAGCCCTATAGTATTCCTGCTTCTTGCTCCTAAAAACTTCAACATATCTTCTACCGATGTTCTGCCTATTCCTCTGAAGAGCAAAATCAACTTGAAGGGGGTATCCCAAAACACAATAAGCTTCCCCTGTAAATCTTCCACCCTTGTGGACCAGAAGCACATCAACTACATCCAGACCATGCAAGAAATCCGCTATCTCACCCTCCGTGCAATCAAATGGGAGGCCACGAAGTCGAACAACAGGGAAAGGCGGAGGCTGGCCAATATAAGAGTATTCAGCAGGAGCGGGAGGAGCAGGATTGTACACATAACTCGACCCGGGCGGAATCGAGTAATAAGAGGAACCTTGATCCATTACGCGCTGCCTTTTCAGACCCATTTCTCGAGCATCACCACCATCCATAATTCTTCTGTATATCACAAGGAAAACAGTTTAAAGTTTAATGCCACTGCATACACTAGTCCCCTGGTAACAAAAGACAAGGGCTTTCTGGAATAGTTCAACCCAAAACTATCAAAATGGACAAAGGTAAAAAATAATAAGCATATGCCTACCTATTCATATCCACATTAAACACATAATTAAATACCATAAATATCAGACTGCATTCTATTTTTCCAAGTTACACTGCACAAACACTGCACAAAACCTTCAGAAAAAATAAAATCTAATTTTCGGTGTTTAGCAGTTAACCTATTTTCTGACTCATGTAAATACGAATAAAAATTAAAGGAGAAAAGATTAGATTTTTTTTTTAAAGAACAAAAAAAAAAAAAAAAAAAAAAAAAAAAAAAAAAAAAAAAAAAAAAAACTAAGCATGTAAATACTCCGTAGCCAAGAACAGAGCTCAGAATCTGCTACGACTATGAAATCAGCACCTCAGTTTATGGGAATTACAACTCCATACGAAAGATGTTAGCATGACATCAAATTCCAGTCAAAAAGATTTAAAAAATTTCATACCAAACAGCGCAGAATCAATAAAAAAAAAGGATTAAATTACTACAATCAAAGCAATACCCAGATCGAAATGTGTGATTAAAAGAAAATACATTACACAAATAAAATTGTGGGAAAAAACAAAGGAAATCTTGAAAGAAAATGAAGGAGAAAGAGCTCGTAGTTCCTACCCTCTGTAATACATTTTGTAAGCAATGATGGTTCCCGCAGCACTAACCGATCCCCTGTCCGTGTCTGAGGTTTTCTTTTTAGGGTTCTTCCTTCTTCGTTCCTGTTCCTGTTCTTCGGTTTCTAGCAAAGAAGCAGAGGCGCAATATGGGGGTTCCAATGCTATGAATTATGAAAGGTGCTCCTACAAAACGACGTCGTTAATACTTACATTGTATACTTGGGTCAATTGGGTGTTTTATTAATATATATCCTAAGACTAATAGAGTTGCTTACATTTCATCCAGGGGATTAATTATTATTTTTGACTGTAAAAATCTTAGTCTACACCCAAAAGAATTATAAATATCCTAGGACTAATGCAAAGGAATTAAGGATAACGCTTGCACTTGGTACATTCTATTTGTGCTACAAATAGTTGATTACAAACGTGATAATTCTCCTTCAATCATTTAATAAAATTATTAGAAAAGTGTTACAAAGTAATATATTAGTTGATATTAATATTTTATAGCAATAATATTCATTTGATGTTATTATAATACTATCTGATTGTTGTTTATATTTAAGTGTCGTCATGTCTAAAAAGGAAATATAAAGAACAGATTATTTTTTTCTTCTCTTTTCAATCACTTGATAGAATCAAAATACTCTCAACCTTTTTATTTCAAGAAGGAAGAACATGAGTAGAGTAGTAGAGGTGTCGAAGAATTTCGTTATAGATGTTATGATAACATAATAATACATATGGGTGCATCGAGCATTGAAAATGACGATGTCCAATTCGAGTGTGTTGCTGGGTATACTGACTTGGCTGACTTAGCAAAGTGGTTTGGGACAGTTAGGCTTCCGTTGAGCCACGCCACGGGATCAGGGACAGATTGGAGCTTAAGGCCTCATTCCCTCAAGGTGGACCGAATCCGAGAGCTCGAGCAATCAACCGCGGGGTCAAAGCCGTGTCGCTTTGCGACGACTATAGTACCATCGTCACATAGCATATCATCGTTCCCGACGTAGGCAGCATCATCACCCATTTAGGCCTATGCCATGTTCTATTCAAAAACTATTGAAATATGGCTATTTCTAAGCAACCAAACAAGAAAAAAATGAAGGTAAAATAACAGCTGCTTTTAAGTTCAAAACTTTTGAAGCCCATGTTGCAACATTGCTTATGTTTCAGCATTACCATTTTGCCAAAGCATTTGAGTAACTTTTGCCTGTCCAACTGTAACACAAACATTCTACATTAACATCAGTGAAGATTGCTGCCTCTCCCTAACAAAGTTTTAGGTGTTTTCTAAAGCTGTCTCTCTGTATCAAATCCTTTTTCTCTCAAGAATTTTATTCAAAGTTAATACACTTCTTGAGTTGCAAGAGATTTTCAGCTCCTAAGAAATTTCCATGGACCTGTTCCAGTTCCTATCCTGCAAATATTTAAGGAATAAGATGAACTTCTCGTTTATTTTTCATCAAAAACGCATAACGAGTTGATCAAACGAGGCACATTCTCACCTCCAGAACCCAGCCAGGGCTCTCAGACCCATATAAATGGTTAGTGCAACCCAGATTCCGACAAATCCAAACCACGACGAAAGAATGAACAATAAGATAATGCTGAAAATCGCCACTGTAACCTGCAGATACAAATGCAGCCAGCAGCTTTATTAGCAAATCTTTAGTATGAGTAACAATTTTCTTCTGATTTACCATGGAATAGGCAGAATATGCAAAGTCAGATGCACCAAAGTTAACTCCATCGAAAACGAAGGCCAAGGCATTGATTGGCTGAGAAGCTGCAACAAACTGCCAAGAAAAGGGAAAGTTTAGTTAAGCTAAGCCAGATATCAGTTTTTCAAATGTGATGTAAACTTTTCACAGAATAGACAATACCGGGATGCTAACGGCAATAAGGTTGATCACATTGGCGTCTTTCGTAAACAGTCTTGCTCCAAAATGTAAACCAACTCCAAGAAACATGGCTAGGATCAGCCCGAGCGCTATTCCTAGCTGCAACATCAAGAATTTCGATGTTTCCAAATTTAGATGACACCTAATTGCCTAAAGCATATATCAGATCGATGAAGCAAGGCGCACCTGTAGCACACGGGATGCAGTTGCAGCCGCCCTACTAAACTCTTTCTTAGCGAACGCACTCGCTAGTATTGCCTTCAGAAGTAACAATCATCAGTTAAACCAACGGTCAAATTCAATAGACAATTAGTAGTCGATTTGCACGAGAGTCACTTATAAGTTCTAACCTGTCCAGCTACAGCCAACCCGTCAGCTAGAAGAGACGTCGCTAACCAGACCTGCAAGCACACCTGGAACGCAGCCATTTGTGTTGATCCTAGTCGGGCAGCTAACGATGCAGCTAAGGTTACACAGAACGTAACGGCTATGACCCTCATCAGTAATAGAAAGCCTGAATTTTCAGTATAAGTTAAAGCAAGTGGAATATGTTTAATTAACTTTCAATTACTCAAATTGACAAATAACATCAAGACAAGCCTCACCGTTTCTAAGAAATCGGCCAAATTGAAGGTATTTGAGACTAGGAGGAATTAAATCAACTTGCTCCGTTAATCTCCAAAAAAGTATAATTGAAATAATGTACCTATAACAGCAATTCAAACGAGAAATTATTTTGGCAGTTTCATCTCAATTCTCAAGTCTGTATCTTTATGTGCCTTGTAGAACTTACTGAGATATGACATGGGAAATAGCTGCCCCTCGAACGCCTAGACGGAAAACGAAGATAAATATAGGGTCCAAAATTATGTTGGTTAAATCCCCCACCACTGAAAGAGAGAAAAAGCACAAGTGAGAAATATTCCCACATTTCTTTCTGCTAGAAATGAAGAGTAATTACATCTGTTTCATTTGCTTAAGTGCTAGTTTTCGCCTTTCTTAACTGCTTACCAGTAGCAAAAAGGGGAGTTTTCGTGTCCTTAAATCCTCGGAAAACCCCCTGCATGGCTAAAGACAAAAGAACCGCTGGAGCGCCAAGTGACCTCAACGCCAAGTACTGCTGTGCAGGTTTTAACATCGGTGAGCCCTGTCAATGCCAAAAACACACTTCAAAATCGATCATTTTGAACAATTTCACAGTTCCCTCACTCTCCCAAATTAAAGCCCAACTCACAGATTTGATCCCCATGAATTTCAACACGGGCTTTGCGCCCGTGATCAACAGCACTGCTTGAATTAGGCCAAGGATGCCACCAATGATCAGAGCTGATGAGGCTGATGGGATGTAGCGCTTTTCGTTGTTAGGAGCTACCACTTCAAAGGCGTTAGCAATCGGTTCAGATGCAAATGCACTCTCTTCAGAACCTAATCAGTAACAGATCAGAGACAATTCGAGTCAAACAAACCAATTCAACAGATCATACAACAATAGGTAACACAAAATGGACTGCTGGCATACCATTTTCTGGTATCAACTTTTTACTTTCACTCCCTGCAGATATTGATCCTACATCCAAACTTTCAGTGTCCTGTGAAATCGAGCCGCTTTTCCTGATAGTATCTTCCTCGGCAACGAAAGAGGTAGTGACGCTGACAAGGGGAAATATTGCGATTCTCGATACTTGGTTGAACACAGCAATAGAAACTCCAACAGCAGCAAGCTCAACTGAGCCTGCACCATTAGTACATGAACTTATAGAATGGTACAAAACAATAAACTTCATGTTAGGATCAAGCGTTTATCACTACGCCAAAAAGCTATAGCTAATAACGAATGCCCAACTTTATCCCTGACATCACATTTTCGAGAGGCAGGGTGCTGGACTGCCCTTTACTGGCTTCCGTCCAATAATCCCTCTAGCTACCAATTGATGGACTTGACCCTTTACTGGCCTCCACTCGAAACTTAATTTCCTTGCAATGATTTGTATATATTCTATTGAAAACCATGTAAGTAAGTAATGATTTACAAATCAAGAAACATATATAGTACCTATTTGGCCTATGAAAGCTGTGTCAACCAGAGATGCAATAGGATCAGCTGTCAAAGCTAGTGCTGCAGGGAGGGCAATCCTGGCTATTTCAACACCCAGCTCATCTAGCTTGAAAATTGATCTGCTTTCACCTTCAAATATGTTAACAAAATACACAGAACAGAACACTCCTCTTCCTTATATAATAACCATTCTGGAGAAAATTTTCATTATATTTGTAATTCAATGCAATCAAGAATTGGGAAAGGGAATGAAAGAAACTCTCACCTTGCATCCCTGAAGAAAATGAAGAGAGGGATTTTCCCATTATCTGAACATGCAACTTCCTTCTCTGCCATTCTCCTAACACCCAAAATCCTTTTAAAAGCCTTCAAATAGCTGCCACCTTAGCTTCCTTTTCCTGCCCAAAAAAAAAAAAGTTGAATTTCTGAAGTGAAATGTCTAGACTGCAAAATAAGTAGGCTTAAATAGCTGAGAAAAATCATTCTGGGTGGCATGTTTTTCCTTACACCCACCTTTTCTTTGTTAAAAAGATGAAAGAAAAAGCATGAACTCAGTATAAATTCTTGTCCAAGATGGAAGATGACCAATAAGCCAACCCAGACTGTGAAGTCAGATCTCAGAAGACTTGCCACATAAACCTAGTTTGTGAGTGGTTCGCAGTAAATAAAAATCTAGTCTTTATTAATTAGTTGAGCATTTATGATTTAGTCCTTCACAATTCTGTGGGGTCTAGGTGTGAAAACATCTGGAATGGACGATTTTACTTTTTTGTCACAATTAAGATGGTTAAAGGAGTTATCTGGTCAGATGCTATATAATTGTGTAAATTTGTAAGCCTCCAATTTGGATTAAATGCATAAACCTCCTAGTTAGTCTTTACCCACACAGATGATGTCACATCTCAGAATCTTGATAATTTTCATGGACAGAAATGTTTTTTGTGTCATAGATGGTACCTTTTCCTCAAAGTCCTCAACCACACATGACAACTTACATTAGCATTCACTAATAATCCTAAAACGCTAGTTTGATTAATGATTAGTGGCGCGTAAATTGCTGCAGTATTACGGTCTTTTTAGTACTTTTTGTTTGTTTTTTGTAGTTTTTCCTGTTTGGACAGAGAGAGAAGAGTTTGTTGCAGGCATGGACCAGAGTTGGGTCCCCTATAGGGACTGTAGGATTTCCATTTTCCCAGAAAACCAAAGTCGTGATACGGCAAATGACATGTGTCCTAACCGATGTATTGAGGAAACAACATAGCATTGCACTTGCCGTGGTTGACACTTGACAGTTTTGACACGGACGGTTCTCTCGATACTTCTTGGCTGCCGTTGCCGGAAAGTTTCTCCACTTTCTTTTCCCAGGCATGAAAACCTTTGGAATCCAGTAATAGACAAAATATAAAATAGGGAAAATGACACTTTTTTCCCCTATGTTATGTGCTTATAGCACTTTTTTCCCCTGTGTTATTAAAGTGGCAGTTTTTCCTCCTGAAATGTTAAATTGACATTGTTACCCTTAAAAATAATTATTTCATTTATTTTTCTTCTCCAACAAATTATTACTTATAGGTATGGATGATCACGATTCGGTTCGAACCTAACCAAACACTGTAGCAATCATACCGAAATAGTATGGACGGTTCTAGTTACGATTCAGAACCGAAAAAATAAAATTAAATAATTATTGAACCGTGAACCGGAACTTAACCGCAGTCATATATAGTAAAAATGATCAAACACTTATTTTGATAAATCGGTACGGTTCGGTTCCAATTTCGATTTTGAACCGCCAATCAAAACTTATTTATTTATTTATTTTTATAATTTTATTTCTAATTTAAAAATAGTCTAAACTCAACAATTATTTTATTTTATTTTTTCGGTTCTGAATCGTAACCGTAACCGTCTATACTATTTAAGTTCAATTGCTACAGTGTTCGATTAGGTTCGTATCGAACTGTGATCTTCCATACATATTAGTAATAATTGGTTGGAGAATAAAAATAAATGAAATGGTTGTTTTTAAGGGCAAAAATGTCAATTTAATATTACAAGGGAGAAAACTACCACTTTTAAAATAATTGAGTGGGAAAAACTGCCACTTTAATAATACAGGGGGAAAAAGTGCCATAAGCACATAACATAGGAGGAAAAAGTGTCATTTTCCCTATAAAATATTTATATGTTTAAAACAACGAAAAATTACAATTTTTTGTCTCTAAGTAATAGGATAATTTTAGAATTTGTCTCTGATTGCGGGTTTTGTTCACTTTTCATCATAAGTTATCATTAGTGTTGCACTTGTTGTCCTTTTGTGCTCACTTTTCATTCCTAAGTTTTTCATACAGGTCAAAAAAATCTCAACCCAAACCGTGGTATACGGGTTGGCACGCTAAACAGGTCAACATGCATTAATTAAAAAAATATTTATCTAAATGTTTTTTTAAAAAAGATCTATTTTATTGTTATAACTAATAAATTCACACTTACAATTTACAAATTGTATAATTTGTATTTTGTAGAATTGTAGTTTCGTATTTAAAAATTAAAATAGTAAAGAAAATATAAATTACTAAAAAATAAAAATTGTTTAGTGAATGTGTTTAGTTATTTACCTAGTCAGTTGAGGCATAGAGCAGTGGAGCAGCCGAACAACTCTCGGTCCCCCACAGAGTCACAGAGTCACGGAGTAGTGGTTCTCGATTTTTGTAGTGTTGTATTGGAGTCTAGAGGAGTGAAGCAGCCAGTCGTCGTTTTCCTCGTCCAAATCGTCGATGTAGCACCGCCGTTGCGTGCCGGTGTGAGTGAGTAGAGTAGCAGACTCGTAGTCGCAGCCGCAGGAGTGAAACGCTAATAGCTAAGCTAATTAGGGATTTTAGGTTTATTCCCTTTTACGGCCTTACTAGTTGTCTGGTTTAGATTTTTTTAGGGATTTTATTTATAACTTATTTAGGTTTTTTTTTTTAAATGTACGAGGTTACCCGGGTTCATCAACCCGTTTAACCCATATCCAATACGGGTTAAGCAGCCGTGTCGGGTCGGTCGGGATTTCTCCCACCCAATCCGTGCAAAACATGTGTTAAACGACATATGTGTTGACTAAGTCTCTGCCTATATCTACTTTTAAGAAATATGTTCATAAAATTGAGATGTGTATGCCACATTTGAAGAGTATATATTGATGATCATTATTCCATAATCTTTCATTGTCCCCTCCTTCTGATTACAAATTCAACAACCCGATTAACTTGGATGAGGTTGCTAACAATTGTTATTGGTATTTGTAAAAGAATATATTGAATATTCGTTTTATTATCAATTTTGGTATTTTGGTATGTGGATAAAAGTAGAATTGACCACCAACTTTATACTTTATAGGCAGCCTATAATATTTTAAATCAGTAAGAAAATAAGTATCTAATGTGTGTTTTGCTTTGTTTTGTTTTGTTTTGTTTTTTGTTTTTGTTTTTTTTTTGTTTTGTTTTTTTTTTTTGAAAACGTGTGTTTTGTTAAGAATTCTTGAAAGATTATCCAAATTTTCATATATTATTTGAATGATGAAGAATTATGCATGTGAACTTGCTAGTCAACGAATAAATTTGATATGAATAATGGATGTGGTAATACATAATGGATTTAGAGAATAAAATGGACACCAATTCAATTTATGGTAAGTGATAAAAGTGAGGTGCAAATAATTATTGGTTAGTTAGTTGGTACTATCTATTTGTACATAAAGACCCGTGAAATAAAAATACCTTTTTAAAATTGAAACGGTTACGTTACATTTTTTTGGTCTTTACCTAACGCATGAGTGATGTGCGTATAGCATTTAGGACATGATATCTACTTCATCCAAAAAGTTAATTTGATATGAAAAATTAAAAAAAGATTAAAGCCTTCACAAACGAAAAGTGCAATTTTCCTTTAAAACAATTAAGTGGATTATTAATATAGTTGTAGTGTTTGAGTAGAGTTGTACAGTTGTAGTGTTTGAGTAGAGCTGTCAATACGGGTCAGCCCGGCCCATACGGGTTGGCCCATCAGGTGTTGACAAAAACGGGCCGGTCAGTTTTTCATACAGGTCGGAAAAATCTCAACATAAACCATGCTATACGGGCTGACACGCTAAACAGGTCAACATGCATTAATTTTTAAAAAAAAATATTTATCTAAATGTTTTTTTTTTAAAAAATTATTTAATTGTTATAATTAATAAATTCCCACTTACAATTTACAAATTGCATAATTTGTATTTTGTAGAATTGTGGTTTTGTATTTAAAAATTAAAATAGTAAAGAAAATATAAATTACTAAAAAATAAAAATTGTTTAGTGAATGTGTTTAGTTATTTACCTGGTCAGTTGAGGCGTAGAGCAATAGAGCAACCGAACAACTCTCAGTCCCCCACAGAGTCACGGAGTAGTGGAGTAGTGGTTCTCGATTTTTGCAGTGCTGTAGTGGAGTCTAGAGGAGTGGAGCAGTGGAGCAGCCAGCCGTCGTTGTCCTCGTCCAACTCGTCGATGTAGCACCGCCGTCGCGCGCCAGAAAGAGTGAGTAGAGTAGCAAACTCGTAGTCACAACCGCAGGAGTGGAACACTAAAGCTAAGCTAATTAGGGATTTTAGGTTTATTCCCTTTTATGGCCTTACTGGTTGTCTGGTTTATATATATATATTTTTTAGGGATTTTATTTATAATTTATTTAGGTTTTTTTTTTTAAAAAATGTATCGGGGTTACCCGGGTTCATCATCAACCCGTTTAACCCATATCCAATACGGGTTAGGTCGGGATTTCTCCCACCCAACCCGTGCAAAACGCGTGTTAAACGGCATATGTGTTCACTAAGTCCCTGCATATATCTACTTTTAAGAAATATGTTCATAAAATTGGGATGTCTATGCCACATTCTGAAGAGTATATATTGATGGTCATTATTCCATAATCTTTTCATTGTCCCCTCTTTCTGATTACAAAGCCAGCAACCCGATTAACTTGGACGAGGTTGCTAATTAATAAGTGTTATTGGTATTTGTAAAAGAATATATTGAATATTTGTTTATTATCAATTTTGGTATGTAAATAAAAGTAGAATTGACCACCAACTTTACAGGCAACCTATAATATTCTAAATCCGTAAGAAAATAAGTATCGAATGTGTGTTTTGTTTTTTTTTTGTTTTTTTTTTTGTTTGCTTGTTTTTTTTTTTTTTTTTTTTTTTNTTTTTTTTTTTTTTTTTTTTTTTTTTTTTTTTTTTTTTTTTTTTTTTTTTTTTTTTTGAAAACGTGTGTTTTGTTAAGAATTCTTGAAAGATTATCCAAATTTTCATATATTATTTGAATGGTGAAGAAGTATGCATGTGAACTTGCTAGTCAACGAACTAAATTTGATATGAATAATGGATGTGGTAATACATAATGGGTTTAGAGAATAAAATGGACACAATTCAATTTATGGTAAGTGATAAAAGTGAGGTGCAAATAATTAATGGACTAGTATTGATTAGTTTTTTTTTTTGAGTAATACTGACTCTATTACAATGTAGTATCTGTTCATAGCTACTTTCTCAACCTATTGAAGCACAAAGAGTCAACAGTTGCCTCCGTATCATCCATGTGAGAGGGTAAACCGGGACACCGGATGCCACTAGACCACAAGGTCTTTGGCAGTATTGTATTGATTAGTTAGTTGGTACTATCTATTTGTACACAAAGACCCGTAAATTAAAAATACCTTTTCAAAATTTAAACGGTTACGTTACATTTTTTTGGTCTTTACCTAACGCATGAGTGATGTGCGTATAGCATTTAGGATGTGATATCTACCTCATACAAAAAGTTAATTTAATATGAAAAAAAAAATTTTTAAAACGCTCACAAACATGTGTGAGACAGTCAATTAATAATTACTTACGTTTTGTTTAAATAATTTGTTATACGTTTTGTTTAAATAATTTGTGATAGCATATGATATACATGTACCTTAATCGCACTAATTTTTTCGGCCTTGTAGTTCAAATAGCTTTGTAATGTTCAAAAACCAAACAATATTGTTTTTTTCTTTTCTTCCTTTTGAATTGAAGCCATGAAATTCCATTCAAGAAAACAATTTCAAGTCACTAGACTACAAATTCAATAATAACATTGTCATGCTTTGTTAGTTAATGTTTGTATTAATTAATCATTAAACGAATTCATTATTAATTCAAAAAATAATTACCAGACTTTTGAGAAGGAGAATATTATTATAAGTAAAGTAGCAATAATATGCAAGGTGATGCTCAATCCACTAAATGGAATCAATTTTAGTGGATCAAATTGCTCTGATCAGAATATCAGATCATCCATCTATGTAGAGATTAGAGAATGTGGCATTTCAAAAAGCCATTCCTTTACTCACAAAAATCAATGTGTCACTGTTGCAATTGTACTAACAAACAATACTATAAATGATCCATGTTGTTCATAAACCCATTGTATTACTCATAATATGTGTCCCCTTTAACACATAATCTAATTATCTAATACCCAAAAAGATTTAGTGCCAATTTAAATAGCATCCAACTCACCATACCACATCCAATCATCTAAGAGACTAAGATTTTAATTTATAATCTAAGAAGGATGATTTAGCCAATGACCTTGTGGTCTAGTGGTACGAAGTGACTCTTCCAAATGAGAGATTATGGATTCGAGAAAGTAATTATGAGTAGATACTAAATTGTAACAGAGTCAGTAACACTAAGAAAAAAGAGAGTGCGATTTATTATATTAAGAATTAGGTCTAGATGAAGTAAACTTCCCATTGAATGTTAGTTGGATGACTTAAGGGTGCTATATAAATTAGCATTCTCATGATAACTTAAATATTCTATTAAAGAACTTAAACCTAAAAGATGACAATAAAAAAGTAATAATAGCATGCAAGAAAAAGATGATTTCTTTTGTATTAATATTATAGGGTGATGGTTCACAATTACATAAGTTTTCTCTTAGCGAATATTATTTTATCAAATTAAGGATGTGAAAATCAAATCTTGCATACTTATTCAGATGCCAAAATATTCTATTTATACAATTTTGTCATTTAGCTATAGTGAATAGGAAAGGAAAACATGGTATGGTAGTTGATAGGGTAATACGAATTCCCATACCTACCGCGCACGGTAGACGAGCCGACGACACCTTCCCGACCTGGCAACGCTGCTCCGACCTCACGACTCTTCCCGACCTCCCGGACTAGCCGGTCAGCATGGAGCCCAGCGGCCTTCCTCTTTACCGACAGGTGTATGGCCGTAAGGCGGGGGTAGCGGTCGACAGTGCATGCGCCCCACGTGTACCCCATGCCGAAGGCCCGGAACTCTTAATTCGAGCCTCCCCTATAAATACCCGCATTTATGGAGAAGAGGGGACTTTTAGCTACCCAAAAGACGCACGAGAACCGATTCCCGGCCTTACTTGAGTCCCGGGCTCGTATCTTTATGTTTTGGGCAATATAATAAGATCACGCGTACTACATACCTACTTTCCTCCTGAATTCACCGCATCAGTAATAATAGTTCCCCATGCTACGTATTGCTTCACATGTTTTGTCAATGGCTGTGTTTGGCAGAGCTTATTTAAGAGCTTATAGCTTATTTTAAGCTACTAATAACTTATAAGCTTTGTTTGGTAATGCTCTCAAAATAAGCTAGTAGCTTAAAATAAGAGCTTATTTTGAAACGCTACTTCAGGTAGCTTTTCAAAAATAAGCTAGTAGCTTCTTAAATTTTTTCCATCTTTATCCTTATTATTTTAAATAAATGACATCATTTATCTTTCTCAATTAAAACTCTTTTAGCATTTTTTCTTCAATATGTTTCGTTGTAATTTTAATTTGATATTTGTGTTAACAATAATTTTTGTATGAACTAATTTTATGAATTATAAATATTTTGTTTTACTTTATATATTTTTAAATATATGTTCTTACTTTATATTTTATTAAATTATATTGATTTCATTATTTTATATTTTAATATGTAAACCGCAACCTATTTAAATTTAAAATTATTTAACTTTTATGTAGATGTCCTTTTTAGTCTTTTTACATTTATCAACTTATCAAAAAGTTAATTTTACCAAACACTTTTAAGCATAACAACTAGCTCACAACTCTTCAGATTTCAGCTTCGAGCTTATAGCTTTTCAGCTTTCAGCTACCATTTCAGCTAGGTTTGCCAAACATAGCCAATGTACCAAAATTTCCGCTACGTTCCCCATGCTTTTTTTTTAATTATAATTAATTATTTTATTTAAAAGTATTTTTTTAAAAAATATTTTTAAAATTGGTAACTGCGACATCAACCCACGTACTTTCAGGTAAATATGTCATTTTGAATTGAATTGCATAAATTTGTTTTGAATTACATTATTTTTGAGTTCGATGGCCTAATTGCAGTTTGGTGTGCAGTTACACAACTTATTTGACACTTATTCCTTTAGTAAATAATAGAAAAATGACAACTTACCTTCATTCCATGTGTACCCAATCTCATCCAACTCGCATTTATTGGTTTAATTTGGATATAAAAATCTATTTTTTGCGATTAGTGAGTTAGATTAAATATAAAATTGCACATAGATGTTACTTTATCCAATTTGATCCATTTTACATTTTAATATAATATTTATAATTCATATTAGTATGATAGTGCAAAATAATAAAGTCAATTTTATAATATATGTAGTGTAATTTTAATTTGTTAGCTTTACATGATGTAGATGTGACTTATTATATTATTCCAATTTTATTCAGTACAGAATGTCGCATTTCAAAATAAAAAGCATTGCTTTACTCACAAAATCATATGTCACTGTTGCAAGTGTACTAACAAAGAATACTATAAATGCCCCATGTTGTTGATAAAACCATTGTATTTGCTCATAAAATGTGTCCCTTTTAGAGAGAATCTAATTATCTAATACCTAACAAGATTTAGCTAGTGTCATTCTTTTAAAGCATCCAATTCAATATACCGCATCCAATCATCTACGGAGTAATTGACTAAAACTTTATAACATAAGTAGTACCATTTGTAATATTAAGAATTAGGTCACAAAGCCCGAAAGAGATTAAGTGAGTGGAATATGCAAAATTACAACGTATGTACGATGATATGCAAAAGTACATATGATAACTAACCGTCTTGAATGCAATTTTACATATCATCAGATGCTTTTTATAATTTTGCACAATTCAATTTTAAAGTTACAAATTTTGAGTGTGTTTACATATAATGAAATGCACTTTATAATTTAGCAAATGCACATTCTCAATATGATTGTGGGTTTTAATATTGGACATGAGCTTTCATGTTTTTGTGTTGTAATTATAAAGCAGGATAAATGAACATGATCCAAAGGCCTTATAACAGTTTTATTGGGCTAGAATACGGATTATTAAAAAAACCGTATGGCCCAAGTAAAATCCCGTGAATTCCTCCTTGTTAAGACGTAGATAGAACATAAACTCAAACAGCACTCTCGCCGCGCTTCTTCAGTGGAAACCCTAGTCTCCACTCTCAGATTGCACATTGAGCACCGGACTGAGGATCACGCCGTCGTGTCCGGCTTAGCAGCATGGTTCACGTCTCCTTTTATCGCAACTGTCAGTTCTCTTCTCTATATGTTATCTCCTATATACGTCTGTATGCATTCACTTTTGCTTTTGGCATGATCTGAATCATTTTGCGTGCTTGTGTATTTTATTGTTTTTGTTCATCTCGTTCAGTATAGGAATTTATTAATTACTCTCTGTTAAATGTATAATAATCGAGGCCATTGCGTTTTTACTGAAAAGCGTAGTTTCTGGTGGTAAATTTAATACTCCGTACCTGTTTTAATTTTGATTGCATATCAACGCGTGCAATTCATCATGCCTCTGGAAATACTTGAACTAAACAAGTATCACGAACTAATTTATTTTCCACTTTCATTTTTATAAATTTTAAAATCTTTCCATGAAGGCAAATGGACGGTTTTTTGTCTAAGATGCGTCTATAATCTTTGGTAAATTGAAAAAAAAATGAAAAGTGTAGTTGTTATTCTACCCATCTGATTGTGTTTCCCAATAGGTTTAGAATGTAGTTGCTGGTCAATATTTTTTGATGATTTTTTGAGCCACTTTTGGTCTGCTCTGTCATCCAGATCTTATGTTAATGAAAAAAGTTAGATAGTTTGTAACTACTAGCTTTTTTAAGATTATATTTTACCTTATTTATGGTATGCTATGAACTGTAGATGGTAAGACATTCAAGAAGCCTCGACGTCCATATGAGAAAGAGCGTTTGGATGCGGAGTTGAAACTTGTGGGTGAGTACGGTCTTAGGTGCAAGAGGGAGCTTTGGAGAGTACAGTATGCTTTGAGCCGAATCAGGAATAATGCAAGAATGCTTCTTACTCTTGATGAGAAGGACCCACGCCGTATTTTTGAGGGCGATGCCCTCCTGAGGAGAATGAACAGGTATGGTTTGCTGGATGAGAGCCAGAACAAGCTTGATTATGTCCTTGCCCTCACTGTGGAGAACTTCCTTGAACGCCGTCTCCAAACTCTTGTTTTCAAGGCTGGCATGGCAAAATCAATCCATCATGCCAGAGTTCTAATTAGGCAAAAGCATATCAGGTAAATATAACATTCTAATCGTGGCATAGTTCTGAATATGCTCTCTATGTATATCATAACATGTTAAAACATACTCCGGAACTTTTTATCTGATGCAGTGTGTCTGTTTAAAGGAATTACCGGTATAGAATGCTTGTTGCATATACTCCTTAAGAAATATGTGTTTTTTGCATCACCTTGGTCTGGAAAAGATATTACAGGTCTTGCAATACTATTTGAGGATTCTATTTATTTGGACTAAAGTTTGAACTCCTTGGCCTAATAAAGGAATACTACCAGTAATGGTGTCTTTGTAATACTACCAGATAGATGCTGCAAAAGATGTTAATTTTTTGTGCCACTGATTTTGAAAGGAAATGACAACTCTTTGCTGATGAATACTAGCAATATCTTACTATTACTAAATACTAATTACTGGTTTTCATTGTGTTTACAAATTAGAATTGTTTCATCTTGTGGGTAATGAGCCGTGTTATGTAAACTTTACGGCTTTAACTAGGTTTTAGATTTTTCAAATTACATGGGCCTACATTTCTCCATATTTGTTTGTAAATGTGTTTGTTTTGATTTAACTTCAGGGTTGGAAGGCAGGTGGTGAATGTTCCCTCATTTATGGTTAGAGTGGACTCCCAGAAACACATTGATTTCTCTCTCTCTAGTCCTTTCGGCGGTGGACGCCCTGGCAGAGTGAAGAGAAAGAACCAGAAGGCAGCCGCAAAGAAGGCTGCTGGGGGTGATGGTGACGAAGAGGATGAAGAATGAGGTCCTTGTCTAACATCCAAAATAAAAATATCAAAAAGTGAAGAATGAGGTGTGGCTTGTCACTTTGGAAACAGAAAACAATTTTATGATGTTGGAGAACTTCATTTTAAGGATTTTGTTAGCTTAGAAGATAGAATCATGTTGCTTAAACAGCCCGTGTTTTTCTGTTGAAGTTATGAGAAGTTTTTTGACTAATCAGAATTTTTGTTGTGTTACCTAATGTGTTTGTGGTAATCTTAATATGAATTTAAGTAGAGATAGCCTTGAACAGAATAGAATGTCTTTCAATAGTCAGCTTTGATCATAGATTTGATTTTGGGTTGCCCCCTTGTGCATCTTAGCTTCAGCAGATGCAGCCACTCTCAAAGAGCCTTTTTTACTAATGAGTGGATAGGAGTTGTAATCTTATTTCATTAGGTCCTAACTATAAGAGGCACTTAGTGCTTACTATATTGGTATGAAAGGAGATTTTAAACCTCGACGACGATGAGAGGGAGTTTTGAACTCTGACCTTTTTAAGGACTAAAGAGTGTAGAACTTCAAAGTGATTTTTAGGATGATTTTCACTTAACTCATTGGTTCAGTAGACAGTATTTGAAAGAAGAGATCAATATTTGAAATTTAATAGTTTTAAAATTATATTCAAAGTGAACAGATCCACTGTGATTTAAGCTTTTAGGAGAATGAACATTTTGGATATAAGATTGCTTGTATATGCTGTTACTTCTTGAAAATGCAGCAGGCATAAATGAACAGCGGCGCCGGAAGTTTAATCTTTTCGCTCTTGGGCAGTTGCAGGACTCTGAAAAGCGTGAAGCAACTCCACGCCTACGTGTGCAAGGCCGGTCTCGAATCCGACCAATTCATCGCCGGAAAGCTCCTCATTCAGTCCGCGGTGAATATAGCCGACGCGCTCGACTACGCTCGCCGCCTCTTCCTCCACATTCCAAACCCAGACGTCTTCATGTACAACACACTCATCCGCGGGCTCGCTGAGTCCGATTCCCCACAGGATTCCCTGGAAACCTTCGTCTGCATGCTCCGAAGCTCGGAGTTCCCTCCCGATAGCTTCTCTTTCGCTTTTACGCTCAAAGCTGCCGCGAATATGAGGAGCTTGAAGAGTGGATCTCAGCTGCATTGTCAAGCTTTGGCTCGTGGTCTCGATCGCCATCTGTTTGTGGGGACTACAACGATCAGCATGTACGCTGAGTGCGGAACTATTGGGCTTGCCTGGAATGTGTTTGATGAAATGCCTGAACCGAATGTGGTTGCCTGGAATGCCATTCTCACGGCTTATTTACGGGGTGGGGATTTGAAGGGCGCAGACGGAGTGTTCGATTTAATGCCGTTAAGAGACTTGACATCTTGGAATCTGATGCTTGCTGGGTATGCTAAAGCAGGCCAACTGGATTGTGCCAAGACCATTTTCGCTCAAATGCCAACAAGAGATAGTGTTTCTTGGAGCACTATGATTTTTGGGTTTGCATGTAATGGCTATTTTGACGAAGCATTTAAGCTTTTCAGGGAATTAAGGAGGGAAGGATGGACTCCAAATGAGGTGAGCTTGACAGGGGTTCTATCAGCCTGTGCCCAAGCTGGGGAGTTTGAATTTGCAAAAACTCTCCATGGATTTATAGAGAAAGCTGGGATGATGTGGATTACATCAGTGAACAATGCACTTCTGGATACATATGCTAGGTGTGGGAATGTGGCAATGGCTCGCTTAATCTTCGAGAGAATCCCGGGGAAGAAGAGTGTCATTTCTTGGACTTGTCTGATCACAGGGCTAGTAATGCAAGGCCATGTCGAGGAGGCGATGCAACTTTTCAACAAGATGGAATCCACGGGAACTAAACCTGATGGGGTCATCTTCGTTTCAATCCTGTACGCTTGCAGCCATGCCTGTCTGATCCAAGAAGCGCAACACATTTTTGATAGAATGAGCAGAGAATATGGCATGAAGCCAGATATGGAGCACTATGGTTGCATGGTTGATCTGTACAGCAGGGCTGGGCAGTTGAAGAAGGCCTATGATTTCATCACCCAAATGCCTATCCCACCCAATGCCATCATCTGGCGAACACTTCTGGGCGCTTGCAGCTTCTATGGTGATGTTCAGTTAGCTGAGGTGGTGAAAGATAGGCTGTCTGAGGTGGACCCTAACAACTCCGGTGACCATGTTTTGTTGTCAAATGTTTATGCTGTTGCTGGGAAATGGCAGGGGGTTGCAACACTGAGGAGATCAATGACTGACCAAAAGATGAAGAAAACCCCTGGTTTGAGTGTAGTTTAAGTGGACTGTTTGCCTATATATTGTTCAGGTGAGTCCATCCTTTCCAATGAGTTGGTATGAACAAATTTGGGCTCTTGAATGTTTGAGATCACTTGCACAGTTACATAGTTGGCGAAATCTAATCCATTGAAAGCTGGGGTGAGAAGCAAAGCAATTTGCATGAGCTTAGAACATGGAGGTGGCTGTGGCATAGGAGAAGTGAGACAGAGATATGTTGCTACCCGACAGACTGCTGACTCAGAATGCATATCACTTAACCTGAGGTGTGGTTGATCGGAAGATATTCATTTGTGCTTAATCAAAGGTCAATGGTTTGATTCTTGATTTTAGGTATGGAACAATCGAGCAACTCTAAATCACCGAGCAATTCAATGAGGGGATTAATCACTGTGTTCGATGGTGAAAACTCTGGGTGACAAAAGAAGAAGAAGAAGAAGAAGATGTATATGAGTTAAGAAATAGGTTTTTGAAATTTAGCATGACCTATCCAAAAAGAAAAAAAAAAGCATTCATGATTTTTTATGTAAAAGTTATCAAAGTCATTCATTTATATTTATATCATTACTGTCATTTTTTTTCTCAATTCATTCATTCCCGAGCTCATCAAATTATATTTCTGCACCAAAAAAATCCATTCTAAACCCAATCATGTTGCTAGAAGCAACTGGCAAATTATGCTGTGGACCCAGGTCCACCTTGCAATGTGGACCTGTGTCCAAAACTACGTCGTTTTTGTCTCTTTTTAAAATAAAAAAATAGTAAACATAGTGCTGAAGAGTTGTCCAAAAATGTGTGAATGTAGAGGTTTCAAAGTGTGAATGTAGAGTATAGAAATCGTGAATGTAGATTTATGATTGTGTGAATGTAGAGTTGCCCAGAAATGTGTGAATGTGGAGGTTTCAAATTGTGAATATGGAGTATAGAAATCGTGAATGTAGAGTTATGCATGTGTGAATCTATAATAGAGTTAAGAAGTTCTAGCAACTTGTAGCCCTGTAATGTGTGAATGTGGAGTTCTCAAGTTGTGAATGTGGAGTATAGGACCTGTGAATATAGAGTTTTGAATGTGTGAATGCATAACAGTGGTAATATAGTTACTAAACATATAATCCTGTAATGTGTGAATGTGGAATTTACAAATTGTGAATGTAAAGTATAGTGTATGTGAATGTAGACCCAGGTCCACCTTGCAAGGTGGACCTGGTCCACGGCATAACAACTGGAAGCAACTAAGCAAGTCTTAAATACAATGGTAAGAGGCAAATTATATTGTGGGCCATAAATAACTATTTATTTTTAATATAATGAATATACATTATTTAATAATTATTAGATATTTGATTTGCATGCCACCAAATTAATATCTTCTCCCACCGAGGTTCAAACTTATGATCTTTAATTTTAAAAAATCACAACGCCACTTGACTAGGCAATACTAGCCACTTAAAAAAGATGGAAACTAAAATAAGGAAAACAATTTTCATATTACTTGTTGTATTGTTAAAAATTAATAATATCACATTGCGTTTTCAAAAAAAAAAAATAATAATATCACATTGTAAAATCGTTTTCAAAAAAAATACGAGCACATTAAAATCAATCATTTTGCTTAGTGGTGGGAGCCAGCGTCTCAGTCTCTCAGACGGACTGAACAGAACCCTGGTTGTTAAGCAATCACGATGTGAAATCTTTGTCTTCTTCTTTTTAAATTATTTTTTACTACCACATTTTTTTTTTTAGTTTTAATAATTGATTGATACCAGCTTCAATTCGGGTACCCAATTGGCATTACTTGGCAGTTGCACACTCCAAGATATTAGAAGATCTGTTACCATATTTTCACATCAGTCTAGAAAGGTTGTCTAAAGTTAAATTTATAATTTTTTTTCTTTCCTTTCCTCGGTCAATTCTGGGGAGAAGCACATTGTGAAGATAAAACTTCTACCCTCTAACCAGAAAAGGGAGAAAGAGAGATCCGATTACAAAAAATAGCCGGTCGTGATTTTCACCATTCGATTTCCACGTAAAAAATATAATGTGTCCTCTATTTTTCCCTTTCAATTATTTATATTTTCTCATCTAATCATGTTAACCCATTGACTAACTACCCCAGGTAGTCATAAAACTAACAATATAATAATTATATTAAATTCGTACTGATTCAAAATTAAGGTGTTATAGAACTCCCTCAAATTTATGAAATAAGACATGTCTCCTCCAACTTAACTAGAGATTAAAATTTATCGGGGAGTACGTGCTTTGTCACCTATCTAAAATGAACATGATTAGTCCTGGTGTGGTAAAAAAAAGTACCTTATTTTGCATAAAACTAAAAATATGATGCTCTATTTTTCTCATTTTACCTGCTATGTCTACTACTTGTTCAATATGGTCAAACAAACTTTTTTTTTTCCTTTATTTTTTTAATACTATTTTTTAAAAATTTTGATTTGTTGCATCAAACACATAAAATGGGATATATGGAAGGAGCAGTTTATAAAATATTCATGGGTAATTAGATAACTTGTAAAAGAGGGTTTCTACATGCATGAGTGATCTGATGAACTAATGCATGTGTTCCTGGAGCAGACCAGAACAGTCTAGGCCCCAACCCATGTTAAGCTTTAATTTGTTTGTTTCATGTGAACAACGTGAGGTTGAGGTTTTTTTTCACTACCTATTTAACACCACCTAATATCTCTCCTTCCCCACAATCTGTCACTCAAAAACGAAAAGAAAGAAAACGAGTTTACAATAGTGCACTCTGGCCTGGCCTGCATATCAATACCCCATCATCATATCATATCATATCATATCATCAAAAACCTTACACAATAGTAGGCCATTAATAACCACACCACTTTCTTTCTTCCTTTCTCTCTTTCATGGCTACTCCTCTCCAATTCTCTCTCAACAACCCCAAACTCCTCCCCACCTTTGAAGATGGCTTATTATTAAACAAAACCTCTTTCTTCCCCATCCATATCAAACCCTTCTCTTCCCTAAGATCATCTCCTCACCATTTTTCCCTCAAGTGCTCAACCCTTTCAAGCCCACCTATCCCTATACCCTCACAGCTTGAACATGTCCACAAAGAAGAAGAAGAAGAAAGAGCACAAGAAGAAATAATAGAAGAATACATGGAGGATCAAAGGCCTCTTGACAAAATATGGAAGCTAATCCAAGGGTTGGATAACTGGGAAGGCTTATTAGACCCTATGAACTCTCATCTCCGCAAAGAAATTATCCGTTATGGAGAATTTGCCCAGGCCTGCTACGATTCCTTCGATTTCGACCCCCACTCCAAATACTGCGGCACCTGCAAATACACGGCCACCGATTTCTTCCCAAAACTCGGCATGGCCCACCGCGGCTACCACATCAGCCGCTACCTCTACGCCACCTCCAACATCAACCTCCCAAATTTCTTCCAGATGTCCACCGTCAGCAGCATATGGAGCCAGCACGCCAACTGGATGGGCTATGTTGCTGTAACCACCGACCCCGAGGAAATCCGCCGCCTCGGCCGCCGTGACATTGTTATCGCGTGGCGCGGCACTGTTACTTACCTTGAGTGGATCCATGACCTCAAGAACATCCTTCATCCTGCACACTTCCGCGACGACCCGGACATCAAGATCGAATCTGGGTTCTTCGATCTCTACACCAAGAAAGAGATGGCCTGCAATTTCTGCACCTATTCTGCCCGGGAACAGGTTAAGAAGGAATAACATATTTTAGCATATTGTATATACAACTTTTGTAAAAATCCATCTAGGCGCCCACCTGGGCATTAGCCGTTAGACTCTGACGATTTTCCTTCTAGGTGTCAGTTAGGGGCCTGCCTAGCACCTAATACCGTCTACTCTGCCTAGGGTCTAATTCGGCTGAGTTAACTCTCCATTTCGATCTAGTTAATCGAGTTAATCCCGTTAGCACCGTCTTTCTAATATACCCACACACCTGCAGTGTTTTTTAGTTAGCGGCATAGGCACTAGGGGCTTCTCTACTGTTAGATTAGGGCCTAGGGCTTATTGCAACCATTATATGGACGGCTTCCTCCTAGTTTATTGTATGGACAATTATTGTAAAAATAGGTCTAGACACCCACCTAGGTGCTAGGCCCCCTAGAGCCCCTAAGAGCCTACTTAGCTACGCTATTAGCGGGAGCCGGCCTAGAACCTAATTAGGCTGACTCGACCCCTAGAGCTTAACTCAGCCATTTCGATCGAGTTAATTGAGTTAATCCCGTCTGCTCGGCCTTGCTAATTTTTATGTATATATATACCCACACACATGCATTGTTTTTTTAGCTAGCTCCATAGGCATCCGTCTAGGCGTTAGGCGTTCCTCTATTGCAACTATGGTATGGACTGCTTCCTCTTAGTTTGTAAGACTAGAATAAATCTATTAATTGTTTCTTAGAGTTTGGAGTTTCAATTATATGCCCAGCTATTTAAGTCTCCCAAACCTGTTACATTAAATATATTCTTCATTCTGTTTCTATACAGGTCCTCTCGGAAGTGAACCGGTTGATAGAGAAGTACAGAGGGGAAGAGCTTAGCATTACAGTAACAGGGCATAGCCTAGGAGCTTCCTTGGCTCTGCTAAGCGCTTATGACATAGCAGAAATGAAAGTGAACATTTTGCACGACGACGACGACTCCCTGACAAGAATCCCAATCACCGTTTTCTCCTTCGCCGGGCCCAGGGTGGGCAACTTAAGGTTCAAAGAAAGATGCGAAGAACTCGGGATTCGCGTGTTGCGGGTCGTGAACGTTCACGACAAGGTTCCAACGGTGCCCGGAATAATCGCAAACGAGAATTTCCAGTACCAGAAACAGTTAGAGAAAACGCTGCAATTCCCATGGAGCTACGCTCACGTGGGAGTGGAATTGGCTTTGGATCATACCCGCTCTCCGTTTCTCAAGAAAAGTGGGGATTTAGGGTGCGCGCATAATCTGGAAGCGCATTTGCACCTCGTGGACGGGTTTCACGGCAAAGATCAGCCCTTTAGGTCGGCGACGGGGCGGGATATAGCGCTTGTGAATAAGGACTCGAACTTCTTGAAGCGTGAGCTGGACGTGCCGCCGTACTGGAGGCAAGATGAGAACAAAGGAATGGTGAGGACTAGCGAGGGGCGGTGGGTGGTGCCGGACAGGTCGAGAATTGAGGCGCACCCGCCGGATACCGGCCACCACTTTGAGAAGGTGCTCAGACTTGCAAGAGCCAGATTAGAATTATTTGGATGAGAAATGAGGAATGAGAAATTACCTCTTTCTTTTACTACTACTACTTTCTGTAATTTTAAAGTGCATATGTCCATATGTAATCCTGGTCACATACTCTCGTGGAGTATAACTCTAAGTATATGAGTTTGATTTTGTAAAGAAAAGTGAATGAATAAAATTTGTGAACCATTTTATTTATGAATCAATTAAAACAAAATACTTAGGTAAACGTTTGAAAAGAAAGATTAAGAATGAGTCTCATCAGTGAATAGTGTGGGAGCAATAAAGAAGATGTGTGGTTTATAATTTGTTTTTTGTTTCAATCATTTTATTCAATTAATTATGTTTCATATTTTATTATGAATATTTTTTTTATTGTATTTTGGAATGTTTTGATTTTTCACCTGCAATAATCAATATTTCTGGCTATCTTTTTTGTAAGTTTTATTTTATAAATTTTTATCAATAATTAATTTATTATGATAACAATGTGATTGTTTGCAAGTTTATTTGATTTTAAATTGCTTGTTTATTTTTATAAACTACAATTGTTTATTTATAAAGACATTGATACTGTTATTGATTATTTTGTATTTAAGAAAAATACTTATAATTTTTTTCATTGAATGTAAAATTGTTTAAAACTTGTGAATTTTATTTCAAGTTATTCTTTTTTAATTTCAAGTTATTTGATATTAATACTTTTTTCCTTATGCAATTTAAATTTTAGTAATAAAAAAATATATATATGTTAACTTCATGTATGACATTTTTTTTGCTATTACCCTGAAGTTATAACATAATAGGATTGGGTCTACGTATTTTGATTGATTATTGAGAGATGAACTAATATTAATTTCGTAAAGGAAAATAGTATGGGTACTCCATGAAGTATGACTCTTACCAAGTATTTAATTTTTATAAGAAGAAAAAAATGAATAAAAATCATGGTTCATCCTTTTTATTAATCAATCAAATTAAAGAATGACACATAGTATAGAGAAAATTAAAGTAAAACAAAAAGGTAAAGAATGGAGTTCATCTGATCTAGTATTAGTCTTTGAGCATGAATAACGGATTTATGCCCTTAAATAGATCTCAATTTCGCATTTCTCCCCCTCAAGTTAATGTACGATAAGGAGGAGAACTGTGAATTGGAATTGATCTTAAATCAGAGTTTAAATCTTTTTATTTATATTCAAATTGGGATCTTAAGTTGAAAATGACGAAAACACCTTAAAATTTTAGATTTTAACATGTCATAAATGGATAAGTGATCGGCGTTATAAATATTTGCACTAAAAAATTGGTACTAAAAAATAGTCGTAGATAAAAATTGGTAGATTGTTATTTTATTAATATTTGTGGGAACAAAATTGATATTTATGAGACCAAAATTGATATTTAATTTGCTCATTAGTCTTTCATGTGACAATTTATGGATATACTTCTCATTGATTTGTGGTCCAATTTGATTATCACGATTTCCATGACTGAACGATTGTTAATTGACATTGAAAGGAACAAGAGAAGCAACAACATTGTCACCCCACCATTAATGTGAGGTTTTGCTAAACATTAAGACTAAGAGAACCATTCAAGATCTGATCTATCAGAATAGGTTTCCACTAGTGTTCCCAATAGGATGGGAAAGTTTTATCGTATTAGAGTTAGAATCTATGACATTTCCAATGTAATACAATAAGATTCTTGAAATTTGTCTAAATGAGTAGCTGGAGTAATAACTAAATAGTAAATAAATGAAATTTGAAATTCATTATTATCTAATCACTAATCATAACTAATCAATTATTAATAATCACTAATCATTATTATCCGGACATGTATTATTGTTAATTGTATACAATTATTAATACAATACATATATGTATTCGGATATGTATTATACGAATATATATATATATATATATATATATATGTATTTCACTTTTTTTTTTTTCATTAAGAATGAGAAAATCGATTCTCATTTACATAGAGAAAGTCTACAGGAAGAAGCTTTTCCTTGCTTTGGATCCATTTTCATGAAGATCCTTCTTGGGATCCAATGTCAAAATCGGTCCTTCTCGGAGAAAGCACCCTACAAAAAGCCGGTGTGTAACACCGGAGAAGCCAATAATTCAGGTCCATCCGCCGACCACGGCCCACCACCTCTAAAAGCAATTGTTAGAAGGACTAAGGTTAATAATAAATAGTAAACGTGGTCAAAAAATTGTGTGTCTCAATTAACATATTTTGTACTTGCAGTTAAAATTTTTTATATCTATAAATAAATTAAAAGTAAATAACATTGGTAATTACAGACAGATAAATGGTTGACGACAGGTACACAATATGTTAACATGTTATAAAAAAAATCATTTGTTGTTGCAAATCAAAATCCTGAAAAAATTAAAGAAGGTACTTTTATAACATAGGACATGCAAATGAATTTGTCCTTATCAACCACAGCACTTGATAAATGCATGTATGGTTCTTGTAGTAAAGTAGCTTCATGCGTAGTTCTAAGTCTTCGCAGTTCCCTGGACCACTGCCATCTTCTGTTCTTTTGCTTGTGTCGTCGCATGTTACCCTAAAGATTCAGCAATGTTTGCACCAAACACCAAAACTCGAAAAGAAAACACAATAAAAAGACAGTCGCAATTGATGGAGATGCATCATTTGAGGTGGCGTGTCTAATAACCGCTAGTAGACATATTTGTGATCAGGGTGGGTGGGCAGTGATAATGGATGTTGAAGAATTAAATGGCTTCTAATAAGGCAATACACGCTTCGTTTATGATGTGTGGTTGTTTTAATTTCTTGTTTTGTTAGTTCTAAATCTCGTCAATTTTTTGTTTGACGAGTGAATAGTGAAGGAGGTATATAGTACAAAACTACAAATCAGTATTGTAAAAATCAGCCTAGGTACCGACTAGGTCCTAGGCGTCCTTAGGTCGAGGCGATTTCAGCCTTAAGCTGCTTTTAGTCGGCTAAGCGACTAATTGGCCATCTAGGGCGAGTTGAGTGCCTAGCTCGGTCGAGTCGTGTGCCTAACTCAACTCTAATATATGAAATTGACTAGTGCAAAAAAAACATGGATTTAAATTTTAAGAAATAATCTGCTGAGCAACAATGATGCATAGACATGGCCTTTATGTTGTATAATTCAAACTTCTCAAAAAGATGAATTGTATATATACTAGTGTAAACTCACACCCCTTTTCCGATGTGAGACAGACTTCTTACAAGCCTTCTAAATTCTATTTTCTAAATCATGAGTACATTTTGAGAATCAATTTTTCATTTATCCATTTTCTATTTTGATAGTACAATATATCAATTTATTTGTCCGACTTAGGAGAATTTGAATTCACTTTGACCCGATCCAAATTGGAAGTGAATCTCACATATATTTGTACCCAAAATGACCACTCATCCGCAACTAGAAAGTGGGAGTGATTAATAATCAAGGTTGTATAATTTCAACAGCGAGAGATTGATTAAAGATTTAATATCTATGATCACTATAATATCTTATGTAGGCAAATTTGATACCACGCCAAGTCACCAACTGCTATTTAAGATGCATTCATCACTATAACAATTCACATCTAATTAATCCTTTTTAGAAAAATAGTACGTGATGAAGACTAAAAGTTTCTCTAATTGAGATGTACTCTCCAATAGTCTATAGTGAAATTTCACTCTTTAAACAAGTGCGTTAGAGTTTTATCCACTCTCTTGTTGTTATTATAGATGAATATTATTATTATAATTAATTGAATGAATTAATAATTTATTTAATATCATATTAATAAAAAAAAATATTGAGCCGTATAGCCATTTATAGTAGTTTTACATTAATATATTTATAATTCATAACATAAATTAGATTTTGGCTGTGTCCAGGTGGGGAATTGACTAGATAATTTATAATTGTAGATCAAAATTATAAATAAATGGCAGGATGGTTGAGTGGTCTAAGGTGCCAGACTCAAGTTTTGGTCTTTGTGAGAAGGCGTGGGTTCAAATCCGACTTCTGACAAAAATAAATTTATTAATTTTATTTGTTGTGGGGAGGAAAATATTTGCGAGGTTACTTTGAATTATTTTCTTTTTTAAATTTGATTTTTTGTGTTTAAAATAAATTTAGTGATTTTATTTGTTGTGGGGAGGAAAATATTTGCGAGGTCACTTTGAATGATTTTTTAAAAAATTTAATTTTTTGTGTTTAATAGTACTTTTAATATAGTTTCTAAATATATAAACTTTACATACTAATTCTAAACTTAATATTATGAAAAATTAAATTGTAAATAAGCTCAGTCAAACCTCATCAACTGAACCCAACACATAAAATGAGACAAAGAGTGTAATTGTCATCATCACTCATTGCCCTATTGATTGTTAGCAAGCTAGTTTTTTGACTAATTTTATTCGGATCGTTCTTACGCAGGTTGGATTATTGCGAATTGTCGTTTACTTGTTAGGTACTTTGATATTCTTTTGTCATATTCATAGATCAGCGAGTATACTTGTCCACACCATTACTAGGGCGGTAGATTTTGGGGCTGATTCTCACATTTGGTTGTCTTCTATTCTTTATTGTATTCAATATTTCTTCTATTCATGATTTTTTTTCAAAAAAAAAAAAAAAAAAAAAAGTGACATGACATTGACCATGTCATAATGAAATGAAGAAAATTATAAAGGTAAACTTGATCTTCTTTTTTTTTTTTTTTTTAAAAAAAAAAAAAAAAAGTGACATGACATTGACCATGTCATAATGAAATGAAGAAAATTATAAAGGTAAACTTGATCTTCTTTTTTTTTTTTTTTTTAAAAAAAAAAAAAAAAAGTGACATGACATTGACCATGTCATAATGAAATGAAGAAAATTATAAAGGTAAACTTGATCTTCTTTTTTTTTTTTTTTTTAAAAAAAAAAAAAAAAAGTGACATGACATTGACCATGTCATAATGAAATGAAGAAAATTATAAAGGTAAACTTGATCTTCTTTTTTTTTTTTTTTTTAAAAAAAAAAAAAAAAAGTGACATGACATTGACCATGTCATAATGAAATGAAGAAAATTATAAAGGTAAACTTGATCTTCTTTTTTTTTTTTTTTTTAAAAAAAAAAAAAAAAAGTGACATGACATTGACCATGTCATAATGAAATGAAGAAAATTATAAAGGTAAACTTGATCTTCTTTTTTTTTTTTTTTTTAAAAAAAAAAAAAAAAAGTGACATGACATTGACCATGTCATAATGAAATGAAGAAAATTATAAAGGTAAACTTGATCTTCTTTTTTTTTTTTTTTTTAAAAAAAAAAAAAAAAAGTGACATGACATTGACCATGTCATAATGAAATGAAGAAAATTATAAAGGTAAACTTGATCTTCTTTTTTTTTTTTTTTTTAAAAAAAAAAAAAAAAAGTGACATGACATTGACCATGTCATAATGAAATGAAGAAAATTATAAAGGTAAACTTGATCTTCTTTTTTTTTTTTTTTTTAAAAAAAAAAAAAAAAAGTGACATGACATTGACCATGTCATAATGAAATGAAGAAAATTATAAAGGTAAACTTGATCTTCTTTTTTTTTTTTTTTTTTTTTTTTTTTTAATGGAAAGAAAGACTTCATATTGTTACAAGCCTTTTATTCAACACTTTTGCTACTTTTTGGCAACTACAATCACACCTACCTACCTTACCAAATAGTAAGGTTGACTTATTTTTATTATTATTATTTAAAGTCCAGTTGAATTGTAGGGATGTAAAAAAAATCAATGTATTACAAATATGTTATATATGACAATAGAACTCACTTTTAGAAGTGAAGAAGTATTACAGTGATAAATATAACTTAATTAAGATTGTCGATTTTAGTTTGATAAAATACAATATTACAATGAATAGTAAAAAACTAGCTACAAATAGTGATGGTATACATAATACATTCCTTTCATAATTTCACCTCTTTAAGGAAAAATATATTATTTATCTTTGTCATTTTTATTAATAATTTTTTTTATCACAAAGTGTGATCTGTCAATTTATGTTTAAAATGAAAAAAAAAAAACATTATCAAGTCAAAAAGTGTAGATTTACAATCATTTTGGGCAAAACCCACATTCCCTGCATAATCATTATCCAAGCACGCGATAATTAACATATTTTCCCCATAATCGTCCCACTTGTTCAATATAAAGTGCATAAGAAAAGACACCTCCTCAGGTCGATGCTCCGCCAACGTCACTTTGAGACAATCCAGTGACGTAATCAATCAGTGTTTAATTAAGTCAATATAATACAATTATTAATGTTACATTTAGTTAGAATTTATTTATTTTTTTGTTTTATTAATGTTATAATTATTTTCAAGAGTTAATTTCAATTTTTTATCCTAGATTTATAGGTGGTAGTCCACTTTTAGTAATTTTTTATTAGAACATCACCTTTGGTGCTAATATTATTGTAGCATGACAATATTTTGGTCATTTATTAACAAAATCATTTAAATGCCCTTAAAAACTACAAGGGCATTTCGGTTCTCATATCAAATAAGGATTTTTTCAAAAAAAATAAAAATAAAAATATAACGAGTCAACCAACTTTGTATAAAAAAGATCAAAATACCCTTGTATTTAACGTCATTTCAACTATTTTGTTGACGGAAGATAAAAATGGTCATGTCACAATAATAATGAAACCAAAGATTGATATTGTAATAAAAAAGACTAAAAGTGGATTGCCACACATGCATAAATCTAAAACAAAAATGAAATTAACTATTATTTTCAGGCAAAAACTTGTGTGAAACCGTCTCACCATGAGACGGGACGGGTCGGGTCGGGTCAAGATGCAAATATAACACTTATATGCACAAATGCCATACTTATACGCTCAAATGTAATACTAATTAATCAGGAATAAAATTTTTGTTACTTATTAGGATAAATGTAATACTTTTAAGGAAAAATACAATACTTTTACATTTCGATTTAAAAGTATTACATTTTTCCTCAAAAGTATTATATTTGCCCTCATAAGTAAGAGGCACTTGTCAACATTACTTAATATGAAAAATGTATTACTTTTTCTCTTATAAGTAACAAAAATTGTATTTTTAATTAGTGTTATATTTGAGCATATAAGTATGACATTTGCACATATAAGTATGACATTTGCATGGTGCTTTGACCCGACCCGACTCGTCTCACGAATAAGGATCCGTGAGACGGTCTCATACAAGTGTGACCCTTATTTTCAATAAGCAAGAACTATTAAAAAAAAGTGTTAAATAGACCACTAAACTTTTACACTTTTTGCAATTGAGTCATTGAATAAAAAATGTGTAATTAGGCCAACAAACACGTAAAAATTAGACCATAATAACAAAATCAGTGTGATAGTGGGGTGTGGCTCTACCAGTATAGGCATTACCTATATTTGTTTGTGGAGCTGTATGATTACCTATACTTGTCATGCTAGCTTTTAATATTTGCAACTCGTCTATTTTCTTAATTAATTGTTTATTTAAACAGACTTTTGTATTGAGAAGTTTAAGTTTGAATATTATTGAAAGTCTTTGAGTTTGAATTATATTGTAGGTGTTTGTGTTCTTTTAATTTGGTTTCCCTTGTCCTACGTCAACTTGTAGTAATAACTCAATGAATCTATATTACCACATGCTTTATTGAATTAATGACTCAATGGACTTATAGGTTGAGCCATCATAATCAAATTAGCCTATATTAATATCGACAAATTAGTGTTGAGCCTATTAAAAAAAGGAAAAAAAAAAATGAAAATCATCAGCAGTCACTAAGCTATCTAGTGCCTATCCTATTGAATGGTGAAGGCCACCAAAATCATTATCATTATCCCACTATCACATGCATTTTCATTCTTTTAAATTTCACCTTTTCAATTCCCACTTGTTCAACAAATAGGGCCATTAAAATAGTGCAACAATATAATGCTCCAGAAAAGACACCTCCTCCATCGTACCTTTGAGACCATAGGTGGCATAATCAGCGTTTAGGAACCCAAAGACTTTGCGGTCAAGCAGTACTCGGTGTACACTTTCCTGTGGAAGGGAGTGGGTTCAAGTTTCTGGAGTTTCTGTGGAGGCATCTGTTGACTCTTTGTGCTTCAGTCGGTTGAGAAAGTAGCTATGAACAGATATTACATTGTAAAATATGTTGCTTTTCTATACATTCATCCCATTTTTATCCCAGTCATTACGATATATTAATGAAGTGGGTATAATATTATTTTGTCCCAATAAAAGTTTATTAAATACTAAAGGATTTGTCAAATGAGTACTTAATAAGATCATGTATAAATTCTAAAAGGAAGTAGGAACAATCTTTCTTCCCATTCATTAAAAAGGTTGAATCCCAACCCTAAGGGTCCAACAGAGCATATGGGAAGATGTAAATCATGGTAATTCAGCTGAACATAGATGTTAGATATTTGTCTACTGCGCACAAACATTTGCTTACTACGCACAAACATTTGACACTAGTTTCAATCATTATTTCATGGACCATGAACTACACAACTATGTGAATCATGAATAAAATGTACATTTTTAATATACTCGTAGTAAATTACATTATTTGTGTACTGAAGGTACATTATTTGAGTACTTAAGATACATTATTTTGAATACTATCAAAATATTGTATATTATATTCACTACATAAATAATGTAAATTTAGTATATTAAAAATGTACCTTTTATTCAGGGTTGAAAGCAAAAATTTTCTGTGCTTATGAATACCATAAAAATTTTGTTTTATCCCTATATATGTAATAGATTTTAATTATATGATGCATTACTAATAGGAATATTTGGGCTTTAACCCAATGTCCAGTGACAGGAAGCCAGTAGAGAGCTGTTTGAAGACTTAATGGGCTGAGTTCCATGTTAATCCCACTTTCACCAACATATATATACGTTGCCACGGGACTGAAAGGACGTGGGGGTTTCCTTTAATTTTATAAAACTGGTTGGAAATATGGTTGAGACTTGAGAGTGAGTTTTGGATCGAGTAGACTATTCATAGAGTATATTATTTTTATAAGTAATACTCATTATTTGAATGTGTGTACAATAGTTTGAAAATAGTTTGAGGGTGCATGATCAGAGATGGATACAAAAAACAATTAAGTGAAGGCGAATTTTAAATGACGTTAGAAATGTTAATAACAAAAATACCAAACAGTCATAAAAAGGATAAAATACAAAATATAAAATGCATTATAAATTACAATAGAATATTTTTAATAGATTACATGATAGTTAGGGTCGGAGTCAAAAATATATTTATGGTGAAAATGTAAAAATATTTATGACAAAATATGAATTAAACATAATCGATTAAAATAATTTGAATTACACTATATTCATAAATACTTTTTAATTTTAATTTATTTTAGTTAAATCAACTTTAATTTTTTTCTAAATTAATTTGAATACAATGAAGTATAATAAAAACTTGTATATTACATTAATTAAATGATTAATAAAAAGTAAATTAAAAGTGCACTTAATTTGTTAATTAAATGATTCATAAAAAGCGGACTGAAAAATATTTAATTTATCTTGGAAAGAAATGAAAGAGTTAAAATAAACTAGAGAAAATAAGAAAAAGAGTTGCTAATGAAATTTGAACGTGTAATATAAACATTTTACCATTATATTTAGAGCTTAATAAACTAAACTACTCAAACTATTAATAATTTAAACATAAATATAATTTTTTTTTATAGAAGTTAATACTATATATGTGTATATATACATACAGAGTGTGGTGGAAGGAGTGAGGACAGCTGCCCTCACAGTGGTTTTAATTTGTCTCTGTTCATGATTTAAATGTACAAAGTTCACTATTTATATGCATAGAATTGATTGGTTGAACATGTAAAAAGTCATTGAAGGTTAATTATTTAGATATTTATATTTTAAGCTCATTGACGTGTAGTGGTTTTTGGATTGAATTATTGCTGTCAATTCATAAAGCTTAGGTCATGGTGGCACTATGCCTGCATGCTGATATTTGATTCGTGAATTGTCAACTTTTGTCGTCTCTCAATTATTTGTACAAAAATATTTACAATAAACTTTTTTTTTTTTTGAAAATAATATTTACAATAAACTTAAATTCATTACTTTTTCACTTATGAACATATTTTTTTTTCAGTTCTTAACCAATTAAACTATATTTGAAGCACAATATTCCTTTAATGCGCTATTACATTAAATAATTGCACTTGTTGGAGATATAGGCCAATAAGATGTAAAAAGTCAAGATGTATTTTTTACAAAGATGTACAAAATAATTGGTGTATTCTTGATTTATTTAACATTCCATCTCAATTATTTCAGTTTTATTGAAAATGCATATAAGCACGTACACCAAAAACTAATTTTATAATTAAATTAGTATTTTCTATATTTGAACCCCTTGAAAACATTCACATATTTGTCCAAAACAATGCTCGCATGGACAACTCAGTTGATCACATGGATAAATATTTATTTTTTTTATTTTTATAAAAAAGCCCACATGAATTGAGTCTCATGAACTGTAGTCTGTAGTGTCTCTCAAAATGAGTGATTTACATGCTCTGTCAGGTCGAGACAATGAGGGTTTTGGAGTTGAGAATTCAACACCCTTACAAAGATATTTGTCCAAAATTTTCTTACAATAATAGTTAATGAGTGAAAAATAACTGGTCTTTTCTATATTTGAACCCCTTAAAAACATTCACATATTTGTCCAAACATTCTTACAATAGTTAATGAGTGAAAAATAACTAATGTTTTTCTATATTTGAACCCCTTAGAAAACATTCACATGTTTTTCCAAAGCATTCTTACATTAGTTAATGAGTGAAAAATAACAACTTCCTTCCCCTTTTGACCTCTTCCAAGTATTGTCGACCCCTTTCAAAACAGCACTCGCACAATCTAGTATAGGCTCATATTTGGGAAGGTTCAGACCAAGAGGCCATCGTTAGTTATGTTATATATTGATTGATTGATCCTAGCTGATACACCCACAATCAATGCAAAGCTCCCCAGCTTAGTCAAAATTAAGCTCCATTTTCCACAATTATCTCACATTACCCATCCATCCAGCTACTCAACTGCACCCATGGCAATTCTTGAGAACCCCTCTGCTGAAAATTTTCCATCTCAGGGGCTTGCAGAACAAGCTCAACCGCTACCATATGGTGAGAATTTGGACTTGTTTTGGAATTATGAAGAGCATAGTGAGGTTCAACAGTTACAGAAAGGGAAGGAAATGATGCGGCCAGAAAGCAATGATGACGACCACGACTCTTTTAATATAGAGGATTATCTTCTCGAAGATGTGTTGGATGTGCCCACTCAATCGCCGGGAAGAATGGTGGTGAGTTCACCAAGGACGGCGAACTCGTCCGATGATTCCCTGGGAAGTTTTGACCCGGGTAGGCTGTGGGGTGATAATGAGTATAGTGTAGTGGTTCAAATGTTACAGAATTGGCAAACTTTCAAGCCTTGCTCCAGATGTTTTATAACTCTCAACCCTTGTAAGCCAAGGAAACTGTGTGTGCCAGCCTTTCTGCTCCACTTGGAATGGCTTTGTCAGAATATGGTTGTAGAGGTAGGGAAGGGAGAAGAAATCATGAGGATAAATGTGAGGAAGTTGATTTTGCCTCAGAAGAGAATTACCCTGTTTGCGTTAGTTCAGAAGCACAAGCACCTGAATCCTGGGGAGAGATGACGGAAAGGAACTTTGTTAGTCGTCGGTATAGGTTCTGCTCAAAAACGCATTGTTGGAATGTGATTTTACAGTTACTGGGCGTGGCAGTAAGGGTGCTATTGTATTTAGGACTAAAGAATTATACATTTGGGATTTCCATAATGGGTGATCATTGTACAAAGATGCAGAAATTGGTGTGTCTGGGAAGGACGTTTCTGAACTATGTACAAATGCCCCATCTGCACAATTTGCAAAGGCTGTTTCTGTGCCACTTAGAAAGATGTGCAGTGGAGGGGGTTGCAAGGTTGCTGAGTCGGAAAGAAATAAAGGTGCGCTATTTAGAATTTGGTTCTGCGCCTGCGCCTTCCAGATTGAATCATACTACTACTGTTGCCATGTTGCCTGGACTTGAATCAGAATGCAGGGGAATGGTGATGCAACACACCCCATCCACATCATATCACTGCCCAATTCCCGCAATGAATGATGCCATTGCCATATCAAAGAGATCAAAGGAAAAAGGCACCACCAGCAGCAGGCAGCAGAAAGATAGCGGAATTATCCTCGAGGCTATTGCAAAAGTGCTTGATAAGACACTTAAAGTTGCTGCTGAAACTCTTGATGGTACTTGTGTCATATTTTTCTTGCCCGGACTAGTAGTATTCCATACTTTCTTTTTATATATTTAAGTTATCCCGAAAATATAATATTGCTTTGGTCACTTAATTGTTTTGTAGCTGTCAATTTAGTCTCTAATTTTCAATTTGGACGAATTTCGTCCTTGCATCATTCCGTCATTCAGCCTTTAGTTGCCCTTATTTGAGTCCCCAAAAAGTAAACTTACTTATCGACTAGGTCGAAAAGTAGACTTTCACCAGTGACCGGAAGGTAAGTATGTTTACTTCTTAGTCACACGTTTGAGAAGTGCACACTCAAATAAGGGCAACCAAGAGTAAACTTAATTCTTAGCTATGTTAAAAAGTAGACTCTTGCATATGACCACAAGGTATGCTTACTTCTCAATCACACGGCCAAGTGGCACTTCTCGGTTACATCCTAAGGGCACAGTGCCAAAGGCATTTAATTGACAGAAATTTAAAAACGTCTAAATTCGTTCAAATTGAAAAGTAGAAACTAAATTGACAGTTGCAAAACAATAATTTTTCCTCTTAATTAAGCTACTATAAGTGTGTTGTTTCTTTCCTAGAGGCACATTTACACTGTTTTTCTTGAATCTCCATTATTTTTGTGCAGTTAGCCCATCCACATTGAAGCGAGCATGTCGGAAATTTGGCATTCCTAATTGGCGCGAGAGCAAAAGGGCTAAGAAGCTTAAAGGAAGTCAACAATGTCCTCCGCTTCCCGAACAAGCTGGCACAGCTACACTCCAAGGCAATAGCGCCATGGACGTAAAGTTAACCTATAAGAATAATACCGTAAGGTTTCCGCTCCCATCCTCCTCAACGATGAAATATTTGGTGGAGCAACTGGAGACAAGGTTTCAAATAACACTAGACAATTTCTTTATCAAGTATCAAGATGAGGTAGATGAGTGGATTACACTAATGTGTGATTCAGATTTGAGGTACTGTATGAAAGTGTTAAGTTCATCTGGCAAACCTGGGATCAGAATGATGGTCACCCCGAAATCTGACTGAGATGCAGCACTGCAGCAAGAATCCAGTCTTTCTCCGATCCCTTAAGTTATTGCCGCTTGCTTGCCTTTCTTCTTTCTAGTTGTTTTTGATAACGTGAAAAATTTGCGGTCATTATCTAAGAGTGTGTACTGGATAATTATCATCTTGTGATCTTTGCTAGCAAAGAATTACAATGAGAATAACCAACTTAGATTTCTCATAGCTGATCGGTTCAAGCTGAGATTTAAACTCGTAACTTTTGTGATTATAAATTTGTATTAGCAATTGGTATGGCATATTCTCTTCCCTTTCCACTTTTTTTAATGTCAAATGAGACACGTGACATACATACAAATATTGCATATATTGCTTTCTCTTTGTACATCGTGTAATGTGAAATGAGACTAGGGAATCTTGGAAATATTGCAAATTGTCTTGACTTGGTACTTTTCTAAATGTGAAACGAAATATTGAATATTCTCCCCTACCCTATAGGCCTATATAATGTTGTAGTGTGCAATAATTACCATCATTATGCGGTGACTATGACCCACATGATAATATGAATATATAAAGTTAATTTTCAGTATAGAGTAAATTTTATTTTTAGTCTTCAATTATTATAATATTGTTACATTTAATTTTATTTTCTTAATTTTGTAGTATTGCGTTACTAAATTTGAACAAATTTTAATTTTAATCATCGATTATTATATTATTCTCACATTTAGTCATTTTTTTTTAATTTTTTCATATTACATATCTTATTTTTATTGTCACATTTAGTCATATTTTGTCCTATATCAACTTGTAGTAATAACTCAATGAATCTATATTCCCACCATCACATGCATTTTCATTCTTTTAACTTTCACCTTTTTAATTCCCACTTGTTCAACAAAAGGGGCATTAAAATAGGGCAACCGTACTACATTATAATAGTGTCAATAGTACTCAAAAAAAAAAGAAATAGTGCAGTCGTATAATTGACTCAAAAAAAAATATATAGTGCAGTTCATATAATTGACTCAAAAAAAAAAAAAGAAATAGTGCAATTATAGATGATGTTATGTTGGGCTATACCTATGTATAGGCTCGAACCTATGACTTTTTATTTAAGAGAACCACTTCATATCGCTTGACTACAAGGTGTTTAACAGTCAATACAATTAATTACTATTAAAATAGATGGAATATGTTGATTTTCTATATATTCATCCCATTTTTTATCCCAATCATTCCGATATATTAAAGAAGTGGGTATAATTTGATTTTGTCCCAATAAAAGTGTATTAAATACTGAAGGATTTCTCAAATGTGTACTTAAGATCATGTATAAATTCTACTAGGAACAATCTTTCTTTCGATTTATTAAAGGTTGATTTGAATCCCCAATTTCAAAGGAGACTCGATAATTGGTCTTTCTTTACAATTTTTACCCATGTGACTAACTGAGCTACCCATACTAGAAACAATCTTCTCCCAATACTAGAAACAATCTTGAATGAGGTATAAGATGTTCACGACAGTTATGTCAAGTTGTACATGATACAACTATGTAAGTATTTCTTGTTATATATATATACACACTAAGAATACTTTATACAACCAAGGATTATATATAACTAGACATGCTTGCAGACTTGTATTATGTATAATTTGACACCGGTGCTTATTCAATCATAATATCATAGACCATGGTTTACACAACTGTGTGAGTGTGAATCATGAATAAAATGTACATTTTTAGTATACTAAATTACATTATTTGCGTAATGAAGGTACACTATTTGAGTACTTAATTAAGATACATTATTTTGTATATTATCAAAACAATATACATTCAGTACAAAAATAATATACATTTAGTATATTAAAAATATACATTATGATGCATTACTAATAGGAATATTTGGGCTTTAACCCAATGTCCAGTGACAGGAAGCCAGTAGAAAGGTGGTTGAAGACTTATTGGGCTGAGTTCCATGTTAATCCCACTTTCACCAACATATATATACGTTGCCACAGGACTTAAAGGAGGTGTGGGGGTTTTCCTCAATTTTATAAAACTGGTTGGAAATATGGTTGAGACTTGAGAGTGAGTTTTGGGTTGCGTGGATTACTAGGCCGAGATTAAATTGGCTGGACATTAATTTACCAAATGCATATTAGGTCGCAAATTATATTGTGGACCATGTTCATAGTTGATACTGCAGTTATGTTGAACTGATACTGCAGTTGTGTTGAACAGATAATACAGTTGTGTTGAAAGGAAACTGCAGTTGCGCGGAACAGATGCCGTTCATCCGTTCAACACAACTACAATATCAGTTCAACACAGTTCAACACAACGGCAGTTCCAGACGGATGAAACGACTTCTGTTCCGCGCAACTGCAGTTCCCTTTTCAACACAACTGCACTATTAGTTCAATACAACTGCAGTATCAGTTCAACACAACTGCAGTATCAGCCATGACCCATGATCCACAATGCATTGTAGTCCATGGTCCATAGTATAACGACTGATATTAGGTGGAACATGGTTTAGACAGTTGTACGTGTGGACTATACATAGAGTACATTATTTTTTATGCATAGAGTACATTATTTTTATACGTAATGTTCATTATTTGAATGTGCACAAAATAGTTCGAAAACAGCTTGAGTGCTCAATTCATGATTTAAATGCATGAAGTTCGCTATTTATATGCATAGAATTAACTATTTGAACATGTACAAACTCATTGAATGTTGATTATCTAGTTATGTATATTTTAAGCTCATTTATGCATGTTGTACACAAGATTCATTATTTGTAGAGTATAACTAGATTTATTCAGCACAACCCATTTTCTTTTACTTATAATTCTAATATTCAGTAAATTTAAGTTCACTATTTGTATGCATAATGTTCACTATTTGTATGAATGTGTTTTGGTGGATGATTTATATAGTTACGTGGACCATGACCCACATTAAAATTTATTATATATAACAATAAGCGTTTCCGTCTTTCAAAGAATTTCTTCCTACAAAAAATAAAAGAAAATAATTTAATAGTGAAAACTAGCAAACTGGTGTGCTAGTGGCATTTTTTTTAAGGTGTGTTTTTGTAATTGTCTCATTTCTGGATTTGGTGATACTTAGCTTACCAGCATTTAATAGTTGTGGAAGCGGTAGATGATCTGGCGAGCGACACGACGAGGGGTTCCCACGAGGGAATTAAAGAGCTGTTATAGGAGGGTAGCATTAAAATAAAATAAATAGATTGTATCGCCAAAAATACAAATTTTATTTTATAATAAAATCCGAGGTCCCGAATGTATGGACTATGGAGCACGTGAGAGGTGGCAATGCCCCCACAACATGACTGAATTTCCTATAGTCTCACCGCAAACAACATCGAAATTCCCTACGCTCTTTCACCTGTTCAGTTATTATATGATTTACGTCCTCTCAGATATTTTGTCAGAACCTAAAAATCTTTGAGATTAAATATTCAGTTGTTATATGATTTACATCATATTCTGTCTAAACGTGAGAATCTTTGAAGTTAGAGATTCAACATTTATAGAAAGAAATTATAAATATTCCGTATTTTTTAAAAGTATATGCAGTAAAATGTGTCTCCTTTGACCCTGGGAGTATCGTACAAAACGTTGGCCGATTAAAGTATCGACAAAAGCGAGGCTGTTACTTAAAGTTAGTTATACAGAGCTTTTCATACGAAGCCAACAGTTTCCCTCCTAATAAACGCTGAATCAGAGAGGGAGACAGGCGGCGTTAATTACGACGACAATGCCGATCGCCGCCGCCGTTAACTTCCTTTCCCCACCGCGCTTTCTTGCCGCGCCTCCCCCAATTCCCATCCACATCCGCACCTCCATTTCCACCATTCGGCCTCATTGTGTCGTACCCTTTTCAAACCCATCGCCCGCCTCTAACCGTGGCGCCTTTTTACGACTTTCAGTTGCGGGAGGTGACGGCGGGAACTGGAACGGTGGACACGGAGGCGGCGGAGGAAACGATGATGATGATGGCGAAAATAGTAATAATAGCTGGGAGAACGAAAAGGAGACGTTAATGGTGTTGGGGGAGGCCGGGAGGTCATTAGAGAGCTTGCCTAAGGACTTGAAGGCGGCGATCAAGGAGAGGAGAATACCCGGTTCTATAGTGCAGAGGTATTTGGAGCTCCGGAAATCAAAGTGGATGTCTTGGTTGCTCCGCCATGGAGGTTTCAAAGAGCGACTCTTGGCCGATGATCTCTTCCTCACTAAAGTCTTTATTGAATGCGGCGTTGGTCTCTTCACCAAGGTAACTGGGACTCGAATCTGTAACTTAGCTCTGATACACCAAAAGTTATAGTTAGTAACGAAGATGTAACTTTATTTTCTTATACAGAGTACTGGATTTGGACTTTATTACCAACCTCCCTCTAACAAGTCTCACATTAAAATATATGAGAACAAATGAGTTTGTAAGGTTACCGGTTAAATTGCTAATTTATTGAATTTTGTGCAGACTGCTGCTGAGTTTCAACGTCGCGGGGAGAGCTTCTTTAATGAGTTAGATGTGGTTTTTGCAGATGTGGTATGAATACCATTAATCTGTGAATCGTATTGAAGATTCTAACTTTTAATTTTGGTGTAATTTAGAATATAATCTCGTAATTCTCACCCTAATTTCTGCATTATCCCATTATTTCGTGGTCTTAGGTAATGGCCATTGTTGCAGATTTTATGCTTGTTTATCTTCCAGCTCCCACTGTTCCTCTTCGCCCACCTATCCAACTCAATGCTGGCCGTATTGCTAAGTTCTTCCATAGCTGTCCAGACAATGCTTTTCAGGTTAAAAAACACACAAAATTTTCCATTACTTTCTAGTCTACGTTATTATTATTTTAACAGGATAATGTAGTTTTTAAGAATGATCTGATAAGTAATAATCTGGTCTGATCTGATCCTCTAGGTTGCTCTAGGTGGAACATCGTTTTCTTTGCTGCAGAGGTTAGGCGCAATAGCGGTAAGAATTGAATTGAAGCATCTATAGTCATACTTCATTCTACCTTAATCTGATGTAAAATGTTTAATTAATCTCATGATGGATTAACTTTCAGAGGAATGGTTCAAAGCTCTTTGTTGTTGGCACGGCGTCATCTCTGGTAATATATCTAATGTTTTTTTGTAGTGTCAGAAAAATTGGCAGTCAGTATATGCATACTCCATATAAATTAAACCCTACCTGATAAAAGACGTGCACATAGCTAACCAGATCATGGGAGTCGAACTTGTAATCTTGTATGGTTATGGTTATCAAGTTAGCAGTATAACTAACTTGACTGGATTTTGGAATCCCATATAATGTTTATTTTTCTGAAAAATGGAGAGGTGAGATTTGTATATGTTATCCAGGTTGGCACAGTGGTGACGAATGCATTCATAAATGCACGCAGGGCAGTTGACAAGTCAGCTGCAGAGGAAGTAGAGAACAATAATAATGTGCCCATTTTATCAACTGCAGCTGCATATGGTGTCTACATGTCAATTTCTAGCAACCTGCGGTAAAATAATCTTATTCTCGTCACAATCAATTTAAACTTTTAGCTGAGACGTCCAAAACTAACATGACTAAACTGGTATTGTACGTGTCTAACGTTAGCTATCAAGTATTGGCGGGCGTGATAGAACAACGGATTTTGGAGCCATTGCTGCACGAACATAAGTCGGTACTGAGCGCAGTTTGCTTCGCTGTTCGAACAGGAAACACCTTCATGGGCTCATTATTGTAAGATTTGTGGGATTGTAACAATCATTTTACACAAATCACTGATGAGAACTAAAAAATGTTACTTTGTTTCATGTGCAGGTGGGTTGATTATGCACGCTGGATAGGGCTCCAGAAGAGTGAAGAAATCCAGGCTACTACATAATGAGAAGTTTGGCTAGTGGCTTTTCAAGAAACCAGAAGGGAGAATCAGTAATGAAGATAGAGTTGAATTGTAAAAATAAAATAACGTTATATATGCAGAATGAGACGAATGACTTTTCGATTCCATCATCATTCCATACTGAGATCTAGCATATGATTTTAATTTGATTCCATTTATATTCTGTGTGGCTTTCAAAAGACACAATGCATCATAGGAGACAACTAACTAAGCTGTCGCACATTCTCGGAAGATCCCATGTATGAATGATGTGGCTTTGTCCTAACCGGATCAATATAGTAGAGTTCGCGGTAGTCCATAATAATGCTGTTGTTAGGAATCAAACCTTGGTATATAGATTGAATGTTTAGGATCACAAACCACTAGACCAGGGAAGACTTAGTGAACCAAATGATGGCTTTAAAGGGGAGGCAAGAGTGCCTTATATAGTGTTGAAGATCTTTCGGATGTTTGACAAGCTAGTGTACAACATCAACTAGTCTTCATTCTTAGTCATACATTTGTCCTCCACTACTTTGCTTCTAACGCACTTCCCATGCATAAGTGGAACTTCCTACCCTCCTATACACAAGATAAGTAGTGGCTTGGTGGGTTGGGGTATGTGTTGTCTTGTGGAGGTTGCGCGTTTGATATCCCCAGGCAGCACCTTCGATCCTTAGCTTATTATTTTGCTCAAACTTCCTTCTTTCCTTAGCCCACTAGTTTTCCATTATTCTTATTTGGCCAAACACTCCATCAATAAAGATGGACACCCCACTTGAGCCAAGATTTTCCCAATAAAATGTACTTCATGGTCCCATGCTCATCAGACACAATTTTCCTACATACTGTCTTAGGAGTAGTACAAGAGTTAGGTTATAATACTTTAAATAATTGTGCTCATAGTGGATTTAGACTTCTCCAAATACGAGAACTGCCTCGTAGATTAGGAATTTCACGAACCACATTAAAAGCTTTTGTTTCAAAATTACTATTCTAAAACATCACACGATCCTTACAAATTTTCACTTGTCTTTAATTTATATTGCAATATAATAATCATTTTAATGTTAGACAAATACGTAGTACATTTGACATTTATTTTCATGCAATAATAGGTATATCTTTGATAGTAACTAAAAAAATTACATCATACTCAGCATGAACTCGTAGCAACATTTCACGATCAATCATGTCAATCACTTGGTGTAATTCTCATATATTTTGATGTTGAATCAAATAATTTTCAAAACATTTATCCCATTATTTATTGTATATACTGCAGTGATGATTGATGAAATAAGGCTATTTGAGAAGGAAAAAATAGTTGCAGCTTGATTGTTGATTAAGCAATGACCTCAGTTAACAAACAATTTCTATATTTGACTTTTAAACCTTCTTCACCATCTGAATGAATAACGTCACAACATTCACATTTGTCCATCTGAAACAATTACAACAAAGTATCAAAATATTAGATTATACGGATCGGAGTATGTATTTATGTTAATTAGGTCGTGACTTTATATGTGTATGTACGGATGGATGTAATTGAATGTAAAAAGGTTGGCAGGATTTGGACCAAGTCTTATATTAAATAATTTTCCCTTGATATATAATTAAATATGGAGCGCCAACTTTACAAGCATGTGCCACGTAGGACAAAATAGACAGATGAAATATTTACATAAATAGTATTTTTCTTTGTATAAAATACTTAAAACAGGCATGTTAGTGAACCATTCGGAATGTTGAATGAATAGTCACCATTCGGACTTGACTATTCAATCAAGTAGTTACCTCTCCGCTGTGACAGTTTAGTTTGACCAAACAGTTGACTATTCGTAGGAGCTCCTTAGGCGTTGAGGGAGCACTTAGTCCCTAGACGGCAATTAATCGGGGTCTAAGTGTTCGTGTATTCTTTTTATTTTAAAAAAAAATTTGTTTAAAATTTTCAATTTATAAGGTTAATAATTATAAACTTTTAATAGTTAATATTAAAATACTAACTATTAAACTAAAAACATTTAGAATTTGAACAATTTAAGATTACTTCGTTCAAAACGATATCATTTGAGTGAAATAACTCATTAAAAAAAAAAACAGAACAATAGCTAGTCGTGCCTAGAAAACCTAGGCAGTCAGCCGCTTAGGCAGAGATTAGGCGGCTACCTAATCGGCCGGCCGCCTAGATCACTGATTATGGTGATATGCTAGGCGGTCGACCGGCACCTAGTGTCGATTAATTGATGTCTAGCGCTTAGGTGTCGATCGACGCATAGGCGAAATTTTTGCAGCACTGCTCATGTAGTCATATGTAAACTTCCGACAACTATTGGTGGGTACTGCTAGAATTTTATTTTATTTTTTTTGAAATAAAAAATATTTGTTGATTAAAAAAAAGGAGAAGAAAGATTTACGGAAACAAGAAAGCTGACCTCAGGACGCTTTGTCGATGGCGAATAAACTTCAATCCTCGAAACATAAGCAGCCGAATGGTTCCCACTAAACGAACACGCCGGCAACCCTCTCTCCGACGACCGGAGATACGTCATAACCACCACATCTTCCTCGGTTCTGTTCACCGTTTTAAGGAAGAAAACGTGCGGCGCTTCGCAAGGATCCTTAGAAGGGAGCCGAGTGTTGAACATGTAAAGCGGCCGGTGATGCTGATCCCTAGCCCACGGCTTGAACGTTTCGATCGGCATTTGCAGGTAACTCCGGTGATGAATCTTTTCGTAAATGTGAACTGAGTATCCCCACGACACGGAAACCGACCAGTTGCTTTGTCGGTGATAGCAAATGGTCTGCTGCAACATTCGGGTTTGGTCGTGGTCCGCCGATCTCACAAAATGTCTCGCCGATTGGAATCTGTCCATTGCCGGAAAAATGGGCTCTACGGTGTCGAGATGATGAAGGGATAGCAGTGGAAATTTGGGATGGGACGACAAAAATCCAGACAAGTCCCCTTGTAAATCAATCTAGTACAAATGTACACAAAATATGTTAATTGCAAACACATAAGATATTAGTTAACATGTCATGTATATGCAATTTATGTGTTTGTAGTTGTAATGTTACGTGCTTGGTACCTAAACTATTAAGTGCAAGTACAGAGTGTGTTAACTGCAAATACATAATCTTATTTTTAAATCAGGATTTGCAATACCAAGTAGAATTTACTTATATGGTATAATTTGCCGTGAAAGTGATGAGAAAGGGAAGCAAAATATAAGAATTTTAACTTCCATTATATAATAATCCTAGTGGTTACAAATGTATTGAACGTTGTACTGGTCAAGGATAAAAATTTGCATTGTACTCAATTGACTAGCCATGTTTCGTGGGGGAGTGGATCAGAGAGTCTAAAGCCGCCGAGGAGTCCAAAACTAATTTCATAATATAAAATTGAAACTATACATGGGGCTGTGCACATGCTGGTTGCGTGTAATAAGAAATTTAAAATATAAAAAAAATAATAGTGCAAATAATGATAATAAAAAACTATTAAAAAATGTTTTGAGCAAAAACTCAACTTGGATTTTATGAATTTTTTTTAGTTGTCTAAATAAGAAAGTGAAATAAAATAATTTTTTTAGTTAGAACATACATTGTGCATTAAATAGGTCCAGCAAACTTTATACTGAGATTAATTCATGTTCACATCTGGTGCAATTAAGGAACAAAAGTGCTAATCATATTGATTATTTCGTATGAATTGGATTTTTTTGAACTCCCTATCTAGATAGATGAGATTGCATAACCACTATCCTAACCAAACTGGTTAAACAAAGAAATTAAATATTGCAACATGTATATAAAATTAAGTAATTAGTTACCTGATGAATCCCCTTCAAGGGGGAAAAATTAACTCCAAGATCAGCTATGCAAAGCATGGTAATTTTATCTGCAGATATGACGTCTGCATATCTCCTCAGGCAACTATCCATGTCGTTAGACAAAGCTTCGGCCAAAGGGTAACTGAGAATAAAGCCGGCGCCGCCGAACCCCTGGTTAAAAGAGAACCAATAATTGGACATCACAAACTCCGATTGACCCCCAAAGTAATAATACTTCGTATGATCATATTGCGCCAAAACATCAACCATATTCTCCACGAAAAACACAGAATCATCGTCTCCCATCACCACCCACCTCACCCCCGCGTGTCTCTCCCTAAACACCTCCATTATCCCGTGCACCATACGCGCCATAATCGGGGCCGCGTGCTTCGTTTCTTGAACCATCTGGTTTATATCGTCCGAGACTCTGTACGGCGGGGAAGACGGCGACCAAGGGAGGAGGTCCCCGGTGGGGGCCACGTCCAGATAAAGGTACCCGCGGGTCACGCCGGGGCGCCACCATGACTCCGTGTAGGCCTTCCTGTAGTGCCATGCCTTCTCGGAGCCGATGAGGCCGAATAGTAGGTGGCTGATGTTGGTCGGAGATTCATTTTTTCTGCTCAACTCCGCCGCCGCCTCCGGCGATATCAGTGCCCCTTCCGGAAGTGAACAAATTGGGTTTTTGAAGAGAAAAATGGAGGCCAAGTAGAGAACCACACCGGAAATTAGAACGGCCTTAAAAAGCTCAGCCCCTAAACACTTGTCATACCAAGAGGCAATCTTCTCTCTCATTTCTGGAAATTTTAATTTGGACCAGCACAGAAGCCCAGTTGATGAAAATATAAAACGATGAACAGCAATACTTATACAAGGTGGACCATCACAATTACATGTGAATTTTGAATATTTAGTTGTGAATATTCAATATATAAATGGTAGGAAGTAAATATTCAGTGTAAATTGTGTATTTTGAAATTGAGTTGAAGAATAGAAAAATTTTAAAACTGATCGAAACTATAATTTTTTTGAAAGCATAAAAAAGTTTATAATCTTTTTTTTTTTTTTTAAATAAAAGTTCATAATTCAAATAAAAATCGAACACTTCTAGCTCATATTTAATTTGTTAGTATATAATAGTCGAAGAGTTGAAGTCAATTTCCTATATATTGCCTGCAATAGTTATACACGTATTCGGGTCCACCTTGCCGCAAATTATATTGTTGACCATGGTCCACAATGCATTGTGGACCATAATTATAGCTATATTGCAGTTGTGTTGAACGGATATTGCAGTTGTGTTGAAAGGAAATTGCAGTTGCACGGAACAGAGGTCATTTATCAGTTCAACACAACTGCAATATCCCTTCAACACAACTGCAATATCCCTTCAACACAACTACAGTTTCAGATGGATGACACTGCCTCTGTTTCCGCGCAACTGTAGTTCCCTTTCAACACAAATGCAGTATCCTTTCAACACAACTGCAATACCAATTCAACACAACTGCAGTATCAACCATGACCCATGGTCCACAGTATAACGACTGCCACCTTGCAGAGTGAATTCTCATTTATTTACATATTGAATGTTCAAAAATTTACCTACTGAATATTTATAATTTGAATTATGAATATTCGAATCTACAGAGTAATTTGCCAACTAAACTGGATGGCACACTATATTGGATGCGGAGTATATTGAAAGCTTTCAAGCGCATTTGACTTTTAAAACAAATTTTTAAATTAAAAAATGTCATGTCAACTTTTCATGCGAAAATTTCAGAGATTAATTTAACCTTAGCCGTGCATAGATCGTGCAGCCAAGCTAGAATCCCACATGGGGAATTGAAGTATACATATATGTATGGTTGACAATATTTTTTTCATTGCCAAAAATGCATGGAATGTGTTAAGATGAAGTCAACTATGAGTAATCTGCTTTCATTTGTTATGAAAATAATATGAGCAATTTATATTAACATTAGATTATTTATATATATAAATTATGTTTCAATTATTTACAACACATAATATATAATTGAGTTAATTTCAATGTTATCTAACTTGGCTCAAGTATTTAATATAGGTTCAAGTTTTTTTTTTTTTTTTTTTTTTGTTAGTATCAAACGCTTATCATTATGTCAAAAATTATAGTTAATAGTAAATACAACTTTATTTTGAACTCACGAATTGCTTTAATAATACTAATTGTCAAATCAAGTAATTACTATTACGTCAAAAATTATAATTAATAGTAAATATATAAATTTATATATTTTTTATACTTATGCAACAATTAATGTTATATTTTGATGACAAGATACCGTAATTGAATCCTGAGACTACACTTTCTGATCACAGATCACTTCTCACGTTTCAATTAAGGTCCAAACACTACCTCGAGATCTGGGATTAAGGAGATAAGGTATTAACGTTGTTGCTTACACTTGTCGTATGTCTGCTATAAGGTTGCTAAGATCCATCATCGTGGAATTAATCTTTGACTTATGTACTGTGCCATTATTTCATTTGATTTTCATCTATTTATTTTGTATATAGAATATATTATTATGTATGCTTCCAAACTGTGATAATCGAAGCTACTGGGCTCCTCTTTAATTAAATCGAGATTTCAAAATTCGTTTGGAACAATTTTAAGGTAATTGAAGTATTTTAGTTCTTTGTTATATAAAATATTTATTTATCTTTTTTTTTTTTTTTGAAAAACAAGCCACCAATATCATTAAAATAAATGTTCAATACAAGTAGAAACAGAAGTAAACCAAATAAAAGTACAAAAAATAACAATTTTTTTAATCATTTCAAATGTAGGTGACTATGATTTAAATTCAGTTTCTTAGTTACTTGCATTATAAATTTAATCTCTTTTGGTTTATGAGAAAGGCATTTTTTTTTAGTACTACTGACTCTGACTCTGTAATGTAGTCTCTGTTCATAGCTACTTGAAGCACAAAGAGTCAACAGTTGCCTCCACTGATGCTCGAACCCACTCTCGGGACACCAAATGCCACTAGACCACATGGTCTTTGGCATGAGAAGGCACTTAGACAATTCAAGAATTGAATTTGAAACCTTGAGGTTACTAAATAATTGTATGTCTGACCAATTTAAATAGAGTTGCGTTTATAAATTTACAACACGTTTAATTCACGGAATAGGTCTGGAATGAAGTTCTTGGGAATACGCTTATTCCTTTGTTTGGTAATACTTTTTATTCCCAATATCAATGTTTCTGAGAATATAATGAGCTATTTCCCTTGCAATTGGAATAGTTATTCCAGGCCCCCAAGAATAGCCTACATTATTTTTTATTTCTTACTTTGCCCACAATTAACCTAAAATTAGCTTCCGCTATTTTGCTTCCTATTTTTGTGGAACATCAGTGCTGCTAATTAGAGACATAATTTCTTCATCATAGATCGAGTATTTGTCCACGAAAATTGGTCAATATGTTTTTTTTCACTTGTTCTTTTGAGTATAATATTGCTTATATTTGGATGTCATTGTATATATACACATTCTAGATAATATGGTTGCGCATTCGATTGTGTTGGTTGTGCAACTCAGTGGTGTGAGTTGTGCAATCCATTGTTGTGGATTGTGCAACCCGTGTGTTAGAGCTGTGCAACATATTTTGATTTTATTGTTCTTTATCGCGCTAGCTAGTTGAAGGATCACAAGATATATCAACGGGTTCAATAGGTTCGCTAGTTGTGTAACGGGTTTATATTGAACTCGCTAGGGAGCATGTGCTCGTCTGTGTTGTTGTGCAATCCATTGTGGTGTGGTGTGCAACGTAACCTGCTGTTTTGAGTTATGCAACGTATTTTCAGATCAGTCATTGGACTCTTCATTTACTTATTTGCTCTTAGTTATTTATTAATGATGTGTACGCATCCTTAAATTCTTGAAATCATCCATAAATTTGGGATCTACATATAACCATTGATCTTGTAATATATACGGTCCATATTATTCCACAATTCTCACTTGGGGACTAGTTTTTGTGATCATATATATATATATAATTCAGTTCTCGTATGTGCGGTTAAATATGAGTCATTGATCTTACCTAAATCAACATCCAGGATTAACAAAATATTAAATAAATAAAAAACGCGGTGGCAATTTGTTAATTTTTGCATCTAGGTCAAATTTAATGTGAGTAGTTTTCCTTCTTAAGGTACGTGGTTTTTGTGCTTAAGATGCGTGGATTTTTTGCTTGATGTGAGTAGTTGTTGAAACTTAAGGTGCGTCAACTTGAAACTTAAGGTATGAGATTTTCCTTCTTAATGTACGTGGTTTGTGTGTTTAAGGTGCGTCAGTGTTGAAACTTAAGGTGCGTCAACCTAAAGCTTTAGGTGCATGGTTTTCCTTCTTAATTAAGGTGATGAGTTTTTTGTATGCTTAAGGTGCGTAAGTGTTGAAGCTTAATGTGTGTCATTTTAAACTTTAAGTGCATTGTTTGTGTTCTAAAGTGCTTTGTTTATGTGCTAAAGATGTGTAACTTGTGTACTGAAGATGCACCATTTAAAAACTTTAGGTGTGTGATTTGTGTTCTTGTTTATCTTCCAGCTCCCACTCTTTCTCTCCGCCCACCTATCGAACTCAATGCCGTGTGTATTGCTAAGTTCTTTCACAACAGTCCAGACAATGCTTTTCAGGTTAAAAAACACACAAAATGTTCAGGTTTAGTCATGGCCTTGCTGTCTCAATCTCATGACCTCCTATGTAGAGGAGTCACTACATGCCACTTGACCACAAGGTAATTTGCAATACATTTGACATTTAATTTCATGCAAAAGGTATATATATTTGATATTGATAGTAACTAAAAAAATTGCATCATACACAGCATGAACTCGTAGCAACATTTCCCGACCAATCATGTGTAGCTAGCATCCATGCTTTCCATTAGCCGAGACAAAACATAATTAATTCTCATATATTTTGATGGTGAATCAAATAATTTTCTAAACATTTATCCCATTATTTATTGTATATATTGCAGTGATGATTGATTAAATAAGGCTTTTGAGAAGAAAAGAATAGTTACAGTAGCTTCACTGCTGGTTAAGCAATGACTTCAGTTAACAAACAATTTCTATATTTGACTTTCAAACCTTCCTCACCATCTGTATGAATAACGTCACAACATTCACACTTGTCCATCTGAAACAATAACACCAAAGTTCCAAAATATTAGATTATGTATTTGTGTTAGGTCATGACTTTTTGTACGTAACTGTCTCTTTGTCAGAACAGTTGACTACTCATATATAATCTTCAGGCAATTATTCATGTATACTTTAAAAAAAAAAAAAAGATTTATGGAGACAAGAAAACTGACCTCAGGACGCTTTGTCGATGGCGAGTGAACTTCAACCCTGGAAACATAAGCAGCCGAATGGTTGCCGCTGGACAAACACGGCGGCAACCCTCTCTCCCACGACCGGAGATATGTCATAACCACCCCACCTTCCTGGGTTCTGTTCACCGTTTTAAGGAAGAAAACGTGCGGCGCTTCGCAAGGATCCTTAGAAGGAAGCCGAGTGTTGAACATATAAATCGGCAGGGGCTGACCCCCATGCCACGGCTGGAACGTTTCGATCGGCATTTGCAGGTAACTCCGGGGATGAATCTTTTCGTAAATGTGAACTGAGTATCCCCACGACACGGAAACCGACCAGCTGCTTTGTCTGTGGTAGCAAATGGTCTGCTGCAACATTCGGGTCTGGTCGTGGTCCGCCGACCTCACCAAATGCTTCGCCGATTGGAATCGGTCCATGCCCGGAAAGATGGGCTCCACCACGTCGAGATGATGAAGGGATAGCAGTGGAAATTTGGGATGGGCCGACAGAAATCCAGACAGGTCCCCATGTAAATCAATCTAGTACAACCCATAGAACCCAAAAATCATTATATTGAATTCCAATTTAAAATTCATATGCTTACATTAACATATTCTGCACTAGCAGTTAATAATTTCGGAAACTATTAACAAAGATAACTGCTGGCAAAAATTGTTAACTGTAAATACAAAATATGTCAACTACAAAGGCATAATAATTACCTGATGCAGCCCCTTCAAGGGGGAAAAATTAACTCCAAGATCAGCTATGCAAAGCATGGTAATATGATCTGAAGATTTGATGTAGTGCCCATATCTCCTCAGGCAACTATCCATGTAGTTAGACAAAGCTTCGGCGAGAGGGTAACTGAGAATGATCCCGGCGCCGCCGAATCCCTGGTTAAACGAGTACCAGTGGTGGGACATAACGAACTCCGATTGCCCCCCAAAATAATAATACTTCGTATGATCATATTGCGCCAAAACATCAACCATATTCTCCACGAAAAACACGGAATCATCGTCTCCCATCACCACCCACCTCACCCCCTCGTGTCTCTCCCTAAACACCTCCTTTATCCCGTGCACTATACGCGCCACCATCGGGCTTATATTTTCCGAGACTCTGTACGGCGGGGAAGACGGCGACCAAGGGAGGAGATCCCCGGTGGGGGCCACGTCCAGATAAATGAAGCCGCGGGTCACGCCGGGGCGCCACCATGACTCCGCGTAGGCCTTCCTGGAGTGCCACGCCTTCTCGGAGCCGATGAGGCCGAATAGTAGGTGGCTTATGTTGGTCGGAGATTCATTTTTTCCCTCCGGCGGCGACGATATCAGTGCCCCTTCTTCAGGAGGGGAACAAATGGGGTTGTTGAAGAGAAAAATGGTGGCCAAGTAGTAGAAAACCATACCGGAAATCAGAACGGCCTTAAAAAGCTCAGCCCTCAAATACTTGTCATACCAAGAGGTAATCTTCTCTCTCATTTCTGCAAATTTTACTTTGGATCAGCAGAGAAGCCCTGTTTATGAAGAAAGAGCCAGTCCGGGAAAATTTTTAAAACTGATAGAAACTATAAAAAAGTTTATAATTCAAACAAAAATTGAACACGTACTTCTAGCTAATATTTAATTTGTTCGTATATAATGGCCCTGTTTGGTATTAGCTGATTTGGTTAAAAAGTATGATTAATTGATAACATTAGCTAATTGTAGAATAATGTTTGGTAAATTAGCTGGTATCTAATAGTTGTTTGGTATAATTTTTTTCTCAAAAAACTAATTAAAAAAGTTATTTTGAGTAGGGTTTTGAATTTTAGTATATTTGTGTTACAACAAGTGAAACAGCTAATAGTTCAAATAAATCAAAATTGACTGATAGACTAATTATTTACCAAACAGACCAATAGTTAAGAGTTGAAGTCAATTTCCTATATATTGCCTACAAGCTAGCCTCTAGATATATATACTCAAAACAGTGTGTAAGCTACTAAACTGGTTGGCACACTATATGGGAAAATTTAAAAGATAAATTTAGTCTTAGACGTGCATAGATATGGTGCAGCCAAGCTAGAATCCCATATATGCATGGTTGACAATTTTTTCGTTGCCAAAAATGCATGGAATGTGTTAAGAACGAATTCAACTATGAGTAATCTGCTTTCATTTGTTATGAAAATAATATGAACAATTTATATTAACATTAGATTATTTATATATATAAATTATGTTTCAATTATTTACAACAAATAATATATACTTGAGTTAATTTCAATGTTATCTAACATTTGAAAATTTGCATTGTCATTTGTAGTCCTCCAAAGATGAAATTTTGTACTAGATTTGGCATTTGATTTGGATTTAAAGTGATAAGTTTAATTTCTTAAGTTAAGTATAATATATTTTAAAGTTGATGATTTTTTTTAAAACATAATATATACATTTTCTTTGACAAAAAACATACTCCGTAATATATTAGTAGTGGCACTAAAGTGATGAGAATGACAATGACAATCTCTGAAGAAGTGTGTTTCCCTTTAGCTTAAAGATTTATTTAAAAAAAAAAAACAGCCTTAAACATATATATCACTTTTAACATAATCCCAAATAAATAGATGCCGAACTTACTATTGTTAGCCGCCAAACTCATTATCGTATTACATATAGTATAGGGCTATGCATGCAAACCTAGCTATTACTATTAATTACAAATTAAACTTATTTTTTATTACAGTACTTTAATTTGTGCTTGACTAACCTAGCTATTATTTTTTATCTAAAAAAAATTCTACGGTCATTACTTTAAAATATGCATTGGATGAAGTCCACCATATAACCTTAGCCCAATAAAAGGTCATAAGTGACTGACTCAAATCAAGAAAGTCATCAATAATGGTAACTTTTAGCTACGGCTTGCACAATTTGGTTGGAGTATTATCTTAATCCTTATGAAGTTACTCAAGATAACTTCTCGTAATAGACTACTCTTGAAGTAAAAAGACCGAAGTAGTGTAAGATAAACGACTTTGTGGAATATCTTTGTTGTGAAAGATTACAAGAGAATATGAGTTAAGCAAGGAAGTGGCTCAGTATGTTCACTTATACTTAGTATTTGTTTATCAAATATATAGTGAAGTCTCTCCTTAGTTGTTAAGGAAAATGGTGAATTAAGAGGATTACACAATCGATCAAACAACTATAAAAATTTTCCCTCTCATTTTACTACTACTTTTATTACGGTTCATACACACACAAGCACTTGACACAAACGTATTTTACAAACTCAAGTTGCAAATTATTTTCTTAAAAGTGGAAGTAATTTTTATTTTTTTTTTGGTGTGCACAATTTTATATATACCAGTTCACAAACTTTAAATTTTGTTAAAAATCTACTCAAGTCCTTTCCTTTCTCCCCCACTTTTCTCTATAAACTTTTAACCTACTCGTACCAATAGATGTTAGTGTTTGTTAAATGTAGTCGTACCCTATGTAGTTTAGCACTTCCAAAAGTAAAATGCTGTTGGACCACATCTGTGCATGTATTCAATATTTCAATTCACCACATCCGTGGATATATAGACCTTCCAAACCCATTTCTAGCCATAAAAAAGCTAGTTTGTTTGTTTATATATATATATATATTAAATTTAGGGCTGGGGGAAGGAAATTGCTAGGAGTTGTGCACCTAAAACGGCAAAACAATTTCACTTTTAAATCCTACTACTTTTAATCCCCAAATTTTTATTTTGATCAACTTTAATAATATTAGTACATTTGGGTCTTTATTACAATTTTCCATTAATTAAAATTACCTTTTAAGATAATTTGGTGTTTTACAAATTACGATTGTATATATATATTTTTTTGCAAAACAACACTGAGAAAACTTATATATTAAAAACCAAATTTTGAATACAAGTAGGATAAACTGAAAACCAATAACGAGGACCAGGCTGAGAATTAGCGGCTTTTGCTAAGGCATGAGCAAGCTTATTCGCTGATCTAAATACGAATCTAAACGACACAGAATCAAAATGTCGTTTGAGGCTAATACAATCTCTAAGAACACAACCTGCATAAGAGAGATTAGAAGATGCCGAATTTAGAAACGAGCAAACCATTTGACACGATTGTATATATATAGTCTCCTATTATTAAACTAAAAAAAAGGTTTAATAATTTGATAGACTTTTTTTTTTGGTAAATTCTTTCTCCGTCCGTTTAACGGCCCGAGTCCACCCAAGTTCACTCCGAGAGGCACAGGAGCTGGCCTAGGGGGAATCGTTGCTTATGGGAATCGAACACGGATTCTCTCAAAATTCTTCACCATAAAGAGAGCCACAAAAGCTACCCCATTGGGTTAATTAGTTTTCTCTATGTTATAACATTTATTACATATGTTGTTTATGAGGATTTTGTTAAAAGTAAGAATAAAAGATTAAAGTTAATTGGATGAAATTATAACAAAACACCAAATGTGACAATGTTAGCAAAATCAATGACTAAATGTGATCAAATTAAATGTAAAAACATATTGAAACAATAAAACACAATAATTATGGGGTTAAAACTCCTAAAAGTGATAATTTTCATTAAATATTGACTTTTCTTTGGTCAAGCGGCATAGCTGTGATCCTCCCAAGTGAGAGGTCACAAGTTCGATCCCAAGTGGGGGCGTTGGCTTGTTGTGTTTTAGTAGGTTGAGAAAGTATGTATAAATAGATACTACAATTGTAACAGAACAAAAAAGTTAAAAGTTAACTTTTTTTTTTTCCAACGGACTTAGCTCACTAATTTAGTACATACATAGTATTTGGGAGAAAAGACCTAGATTTGAATTTCAGTAGCCAGTGTGGGATTATTTATTCATAGTATATGTTCAACAATTATGTCAATTTTGATTGAGATGTGGTTCGAACCTAAGATCTTCCATATAAAAATCAATAAGTAGTTAACTGAATCTTCCATTACTAAAGTTAGTTTACACTAACGGAATGCAGGAGAATTTAAGAAAAGTAAATGATATAATAGAGTGTAAAATAAGAACAATAATAAAAAAAATACTAAAATCAAAATAATATTAACCAGAGAAATTTATGTGCATTTATTAATTAATACATAATTTTAATTTTTGAAAAATAAAAAAATAAAAATAGAGAATCAAAGTAAATGCAACTAGTAAATCAACTCAAAAACGAAACATTTTTTAGAATGAGATTTTACTTTTTATTAAATAAGTGATTAAGCAATGACCTCAGTTAACAAACATTCTCTATATTTGACTTTCAAACCTTCCTCGCCATCTGAATGAATAACGTCACAACATTCACATCTATCCATCTGAAACAATAACACCAAAGTACCAAAGTATTAGATAATGTTGATCGTGAGTGTATATGTATGCATGTTATTGAATGGATATGTAAAGAAGGAAGAAGGCAACCTCAGTTAACAAACATTCTCTATATTCGACTTTCAAACCTTCTTACTGGTTGTCTTTTTCGATCTGATGAGTCGCCTTCTTGAAGAAGAAAAAGGCGAGCATTAATTGCTTTAATTTCTTTATGAACATTAGGGATCGGCGACTGTTTGTTGGTCGATAATTTTATAATTTTATTGTTGAAATCTCTATTAATTGGTTATTTCAATGAATAAAAGGTTATTGGTCTAAATGCACTAAAATAACAAGTTAGAAAGTTTTATTTTAAAAAATCAGTGACCTAATGCTCTATCGTGTAAAGTTAGAAGAGCTTATATTTGTGATATGAGGGACATGTGATACATATTTCAACATCCTAGCTTGTTTTTTCATAACTGCACTAAAACTTTTTTATTTTTTGGTACAAAGGACGAAACCTTCGACGGACCAATTCACCCAAAACATCATTGTTTTTTCTTCTGATTTTTTTTCAACATAAACTTAATTTTTTATTTTTCATTTTCTACAAATAAAATTAATGTATTAAAATATGTCATTAAAACCCTCTAATTAAAATATTCTAAATGACATTCATATTGATTCATTTAAACAAAAATCTACAGGTATATATAAAGTCATTACTTTAATTTGATATAATATTTACTTACATCAAGCTTTGTTTTTATGGATATATAAAAAGTAACATTATAGACTATCTACAAAATAAGTAGAAAAAGAAATAATATAACAACAGTTTAGTGCTTATTTACATTTATAAATAATATAACAACCTCTCATATGATAGAGTAACTTAATGTCACTAGACCACATAATCTTTGACTCTCTTTCAATGTTTATGTTCATTAAAATTAAATTTTATGAAAATATAAAACAAATATTATAAATTATTAGACAGAATTACTAAAATTAAATGAACAAGAAAAGCTTACCTCAGGACGCTTTGTCGATGGCGAGTAAACTTCAATCCTTGAAACATAAGCAGCGGAATGGTTCCCACTAAACGAACACGCCGGCAACCCTCTCTCCGACGACCGGAGATACGTCATAACGATCCCATCATCCTCGGTTCTGTTCACCGTTTTAAGGAAGAAAACATGGGGCGCTTCGCAAGGATCCATTGAAGGAAGGCTAGTGTTGAACATATAAATGGGTAGGTTAAGGTAATTGGGATCCCCAAACCAGGGGTTGAACGTTTCGATGGGCAATTGCAGGTAACTCCGGCGATGAATTTTTTCATAAATGTGAACGGAATAGCCCCACGACACAGAAATCGACCAGTTGCTTTGTCGGCGGTAGCAAATGTTCTGCTGCAACATGCGGGTCTGGTCGTAATTCGCGGTTCTCAGCAAATGCTTCACGGATTCGAATCTGTCCATGGCCGGAAAAATGGGCTCTACCTCGTCGAGATGATGAAGGGATAGCAGTGGAAATTTGGGATGGGCCGACAGAAAACCAGATAGGTCCCCACGTATATCAACCTAGTACAATCCGAAAACTTGATCTTAAGTAGTGATGATGATGAAGATGAAGCTAAGGACCTTGTGGTCTAGTGGCATCAAATCCTTCCTTTTATACGGAAGGTGGTGGGTTCGAGCTTCAGTGGAAGTGGAGTCAATATTGACTCTTGTGCTTCAACAGGTTAACAGATACTGCATTCTAATAGAGTTAGTAGTATTAAAAAAAAAAGTAGTAAAGTAGTGATGATGAAGCGCTAACTACCTTCGGATGGCATCATGTTATTAGTCCAAACAGAAGGTCAGTTCCATCTCAATTAAAAAAACATGGAAGAAAGTAAATTTTTACTTAATTAATTGAGTAAAAGTAAATTTTTACTTAATTAACTGAGTAAATATCAATTTTGGTCCCACAAGTATTAACAAAATGACAGTTTTGGTCTACAGGTTTAATTCCTACCAATTTCCATTCATGACTATTGTTTTAATACGCATTTTCATCCACGACTATTGTTTGTGTCAAAATTTATGACATCGATCACCTTTCCGTTTAAGACATGTCGAAATATGAAACTATTAAGAGTGTTTTCATTATTTTCAAATTAATATTCCAATTTAAATATGAATAAAGAGATTTAAGTCATGAGAACGATCCCAATTCGCAGTTCTTCACCTCATCCTACCTTAATTTGAGAGGAAAATTGTGAATTGGGATCAATTTTAGGGTTTAAATCTCTTTATTCATGCTCATCAAATTGGGATTTTAAATTGAAAAAAATGAAAATATCCTTAAAAATTTTAGATTTCAGCAGGTCTTAAATAGAGGGGCTACCAACGTAATTAATTTTGGTATTAAAACAATAGTCATGGATGAGAATTGATACTAAAACAATAGTCGTCATAGATGAAAATTGGTATAAATTAAACATGTAGGCTAAAATTGTTATTTACTAATATCTGTGAGACTAAAATTAGTATTTGTTCTTAATTAATTACTCAATCAGTTTTATATTTACTATTCATTAATCAAATTAGACAGATAAAACCAGAGGTGAGAGTAGTAATTACCTGATGTATCCCCTTCAAGGGGGAAAAATTAACTCCAAGATCAGATATGCAAAGCATGGTAATATGATCTGCAGATCTGATGTGTGCATATCTCCTCAAGCAACTATCCATGTCGTTGGAGAGAGCTTCCGCCAGAGGGTAACTGAGAATGAACCCGGCGCCGCCGAAAGCCTGGTTAAACGAGAACCAGTAATTGGACAACACAAACTCCGATTGCTCCCCAAAGTAATAATACTTCGTATGATCATATCGCGCCAAAACATCAACCATATTCTCCACGAAAAACACAGAATCATCATCTCCCATCACCACCCACCTCACCCCCTCGTGTCTCTCCATTATCCCACGCACCACGCGCGCCATGAAAGGGACAGCGTACTCCGTTTCTCGTACCATCTCGTTTATGTCGTCCGAGACTCTGTACGGCGGGGATAACGGCGACCAAGGGAGGAGGTCCCCGGTGGGGGCCACGTCGAGATAAAGGAACCCGCGGGTCACGCCGGGGCGCCACCATGACTCGATGTAGGCCTTCCTGTTGTGCCACGCGTTCTCCGAGCCGATAAGGCCGAAAAGTAGGTGGCTAACGTTGGTCGGAGATTCGTTATTTCTGCTCGATTTCGATAAGAATGCCCCTCTGGGAAGTGAAAAAAGGGGATTTATGAAGAGAAAAATGGCAATGGAGGCCAAGTAGAGAACTACACCTGAAATCAGAATTGCCTTAAACCAAGACCCAATCTTCTTGCTCGTTTTTGGATTACCAGAAGCCCTGTCGATGAAAAAGATAACACTTTGAAGCTATAATAAATTATTATTATTATTATATAAAATAAAATCTAGCTAATATTTGTTCATATATTGCTTACATTGCAAACAAGCCTCTGGGTATACTCAAATCGGTGTGCAAGCTACCAAACCGGATGGCATACTATATATATCTAAGTCTAAATTAAAAGTGTGAAAGGAATAACTGAATAACTATATATATTCATCCCTGGCGGTAGAAACTAGAAACTCTGGTTACACTAAAAAAAAAAAAAAAAAAAAAAAA
>NC_044919.1:35492535-35546053 GCF_003576645.1 Ipomoea triloba | reverse complement strand
AAAAAAAAAAAAAAAAAAAAAAAATCTTCATCTTCTCTATTTGAATACGTTGTTGACCCGCCCAAGATAGGAATAATTATAATTATAATGGCAATAATAACATTTACTCCTTTTATTATTATTCTAATTAAGGAATAAGGAATTAAGGAATGAATGGTAATTAAATCTGCCAAGATAGCAATAATTATAATTATTATGGTAATAATAATATTTTCCTCTTTAAGGATTCGGACTCCAGATTAGTGTACAAATATTACTATTATTATACCATTTTCTGTCCTTTTATTAGACTGTTTTTATACTCTTAATTTTATGTTAATTAAGGAGTTAAGAAATTATGTAATTAGATGCATAAATTTTATAATAATTGAATAATAATTATTAGAACCAGTAATAATTAGTATGGTAATTGTTAATAAAAGTTGGACGACTGAAAAAGAATACTACAAAGAAATATCTTTTACCCTCCAGTTGTTTTTGCTTTATGGAATAAATCAGTCGTTCAAAGTCTTCAGACATGAAGACTAGTTCAGAGATAAGTTCAAGACAGTTATACAGTTAGAAAGTCAGAAGTACTGCTATAAAGGCAATTCTCCAGAAGCAGTTGTGCGATGATTCTTTCAAGAAACTACTCGTGATATCCAGAGTACTTTGATAGGCAATTCAAGAGCTTAACCAGAGCAAATTGATGAATATATAGTATATTCACAATCAAGTTGATTTTCATGTATTGATGAATTCGGTCCGTAAATCACAAGTGAAGAACTCGGGAGAGTTGCAGTTGAAGTGGAGACTTAATTAACTATTGAAGATTGGGATAATCGTTGCACCATCTCTTCAAGGTAAATACAACAAGTAAATCCACTAATAAATTAGAAAGTTTTTAGAATGAGATTTGACATTTTACTAAATATGTGATTAAGCAATGACCTCAATTAACAAACATTCTCTATATTTGACTTTCAAAACTTCCTCGCCATCTGAATGAATAATGTCACAACATTCACATCTGTCCATCTGAAACAATAACACCAAAGTACCAAAATATTAGATAATGTTGGATCGTGAGTGTATATGTATGCATGTTATTTAATGGATATGTAAAGAGGGGAAGAAGGCGACCACAGTTAACAAACATTCTCCATATTTGACTTTCAAACCTTCTTACGTACTCACTAGGTCGTGAGGAACGATTTCCGACCTAAACCAACCCCAATCTATGATCTGTATCGACCCGAGCCGAAAGCAACCTGCTTTTTAGCTCAGCCCTAACCCCGAAGGTTGAATTACGACCAGACTTTTCCAGCCGATCAACCTCTTAAAATACGGGGCCAAATCCTTAAGCTTACCACTCCTCCCAACCTCACTATAAATAGGACTGTTAGGAATCGAAATCTACATGTACTAATTGATAGGGCTGCCAACCTGGCCTATGCATGTAGAACACAAGTCACACATGCTGACCTCTCGACATGTTTTCCATCCCCTAACTTTTATAAATAGCACATTTATTATCAAAAGGGGGGAGGCTCTTGAAATTTTCACCTAACTCATACTAGCTCGGGAGCCTCCGACCTACGACCACTTATTCCCGAGCTCAGCTACTAAATATTTCACACACTTAGAAAAATATTCATCATATTTACCTCATCACATACTACAGAGATTAAATAGATATAGATAAGATGTACTTACACTTTAATGTTTATGTTTATTAAAATTTAGTTTTATGAAAATATAGAACAAATATTATGAATATAGTACCTTATATAATGAACTGGGTATGTGTATATTATTTTATGGGATTGGATAGAACAACTACAATTAAGTGAACAAGAAAGCTTACCTCAGGACGCTTTGTCAATGGCGAGTAAACTTCAATCCTCGAAACATAATCGGCCGAATGGTTCCCACTGAACGAACACGCCGGCAACCCTCTCTCCGACGAACGGAGATACGTCATAACGATCCCATCATCCTCGGTTCTTTTCACCGTTTTAAGGAAGAAAACATGCGGCACTTCGCAAGGATCCTTAGAAGGAAGGCGAGTGTTGAACATATAAATGGGTAGGTGAAGGGGTTCCACACCCCAGGGCTTGAACGTTTCGATGGGCAACTGCAGGTAACTCCGGCTAAGAATTTTCTCGTAAATGTGAACGGAATAGCCCCACGATACAGAAACCGACCAGTTGCTTTGTCGGCGGTAGCAAATGTTCTGCTGCAACGTGCGTGTCTGGTCGTAATTCGCGGCTCTCACCAAATGCTTCACGGATTCGAATCTGTCCATGGCCGGACAAATGGGCTCTACATTGTCGAGATGGTGAAGGGATAGCAGTGGAACTTTGGGATGGGCCGACAGAAAACCAGATAGGTCCCCACGTATATCAACCTAGTACAATAATCCAAAAACTTGATCCTTGAAGATAAAGACAACTACCTTATTGAATGTCACACGTTTGAGTCCCATTTCAGTAAAAAAAATAAAAAAAATCAAGAATGAAAATGAAACAAAAAAAATTATACTAAACAACTATCAGCTATTTACCAAACACTTTTCTAAATCAACTAATTTTATTAACTAAACATACCCTCTAATCCAATCAACAGTTATTTAGCAAACAGGACCTTTGTATTTACTATTCATTAATCAAATCAGACAGATAACAGTTATTTAGCAAACAGGACCTTTGTATTTACTATTCATTAATCAAATCAGACAGATAAAATGAGACGTGTGAGTACTAATTACCTGATGAATCCCCTTCAAGGGGGAAAGATTAACTCCAAGATCAGATATGCAAAGCATGGTAATATGATCTGCAGATACGATGTGTGCATATCTCCTTAAGCAACTATCCATGTCATTGGATAGAGCTTCCGCGAGAGGGTAACTGAGAATGATACCGGCGCCGCCGAACGCCTGGTTAAACGACAACCAGTGATTGGAGTTCACAAACTCCGATGGAGCACCCATGTAATAATACTTAGTATGATCATATCTCGCCAAAACATCAACCATATTCTCCACAAAAAACACGGAATCATCATCTCCCATCACCACCCACCTCACCCCCTCGTGTCTCTCCCTAAACACCTCCATTATCCCGTGCACCATACGCGCCATGACCGGGGCCACGTGCGTCGTTTCTTTGACCATCCGGTTTATATCGTCTGAGACTCTGTACGGCGGGGAATACGGCGACCAAGGGAGGAGGTCCCCGGTGGGGGCCACGTCCAGATAAAGGTACCCGCGGGTCACGCCGGGGCGCCACCATGACTCCGTGTAGGCCTTCCTGTAGTGCCATGTCTTCTCGGAGCCGATAAGGCCGAATAGTAGGTGGCTGATGTTGGTCGGAGATTCATTTTTTCCGCTCAGCTCCGCCGCACCCTCCGGCGATATCAGTACCCCTAAAGGCGGTGAAGAAATTGGATCTTTGTAGAGAAAAATGGCGGCCAAGTAGAAAACTACACCTGAAATCATAATGGCCCTAAAAAGCCCAGCCACACAATCCTGAGGCATAGCTTAATTAGAATGACGAGAAACCTATTATGCTTTACTTCTCACTTTTCTTGCATTATGTATTGCAAGCAATAAATACAGTATAATGTGTGTATTGAAATATCTGTACTTATATTGCAAGCAATAAATACAGTTTACTTCTCTACTTTTCTTGGAGCCATAAACAATAAGTATTGCAAGAAATAAATACAGTATAAATATTTTCCAAATCTGGCTTATGTATTACTGTATGCATATTGCATTATGTATTGCAAGCAATAAATACAGTATAGATATTTTCCTTCTCTGGCGTATGCATATGTACTGCAAGCTGTACCTATTAAAATAATTATTAATTGAGATTTTTAATATTTTTGTTGGTTTTCAAAAAAATTAAAAAACCACAACATTGATATTAATATATCATAATGTAAAAGAAATACAATTAGGATATATATATATGTTAAATTTTCTCCCTAAGAGACCTGCGTGCAACAGCCCATTCACTGCACGTTAACCTATAACCTCTCACTTGGGAGAGTCATAGCTATGCCGCTTGACCAGAAGATTTTTTATTCTTGTTTTTCTTATAATTCTTGATAAAGCTTAAGTGGTTCTCTCTCAAATGATCACCAATAAATCAAGCACCTTTTTCTAAAGCAATGGGTCCTTCATTTATAGATGAAGAGGGTTGAGAACAAACTCCAAAGTTAAATTTGTCCGTGGTCACTCAATAAGTGGTAGCCCTTCAAAAGCTGTCACAATTCCTGAAAATCCACCTACAAAGCCTTGACTTGTACTGCCCTGAACCATAGGGTAAATTAAAGATCGTTTCTCTATCAGTGCATAAACACACTTTGATTCAAAAGACTTTTTCTACTTAACATATTAAATATCCCTCGTTAAAATTGGATTAAACAAAGATTTATTTGATCCACAAGTGAAAAGGACACATCTACAACTAAAAAGATAATTAAGAGAACATCTACACAAGTGAAACGAAGGTTTAATTAGTCTCAACTTGTGCACATGCAAGAGGTCTGATCTTATTCAAACAATTTTGATTTGATTGCAAATTTCTAATTGATGGGAGAATTAAGACCCTCTTGGGAAGACAGTGAGATGAGAGTGCGATGTCTCTTTGACGACGAAAACGATGGCGTTTTCCTGAAAGACGCCCTTTTGCTGATACGGTGCAGTGTGGTCTTGGTGTGAAGATAGTACACATATGGCAATGCTCTCTCCCTCAACTTGAGAACCATGTAGAATACCAGTCTGTAACAGATGAGAATGGCTATCACTGCTCCTAAATCCCACCACTTTGAGTAGCTCACTGATAACCCAAGAACTGCCGTCATGATTACTTCTCCGGTCAGCTTCGGCTCGCCGGGATTCATGGCGTCGAATTCCAGCCCTAACATGTCGTTCTTGTATGCCCCCTACCATTATTTTCAAGCAGTGTGCAGATACAGATGATAAATAAGTAAACTCAGAGAGATGAACAAAATCAAGAACTTCAAAGATAATTAGAGTCTTGGGTGGAGGCCAATCTGGTCAATACAACTATGTGGTCATACTATTAAATAATTTACATTCAATATAAAAATAATGTACTTTTAGTATATTAAAAATGTACATTGTATTCAGATGAGGTACATTCAGTACACAAATAATGTACATTTAGTATATTAAAAATGTATTTTTTGTTATGGTTCATACATCACTACGGAGACCCGTAAAGACCAAGTCTAGCACCAGGTGACTGGAGCAAATTATTCTTTGGACCCAGGTCCACGGTCCATATTGCTAGTTAGACCCGAGTCTAAAATACACAATTTACATTCTGAATGTTCATAATTTATATATTAATTGTTCACAATTCAAATTGTGAACATTTAATATGTAAATTTTGAAACATTCAATATGTAAATGGACAATGGTCCACCTTGTAAGGTAGACTTGGGTCTATAGTACAACTATTAGGTGACTAGAGGGTTATTGGGCAGAGGTTGATAAAGAGTTTAAAAGGACCAAGCCCAACACCGGCCCCTCCTCTAAAAAAATGTGTGGCTGTATAGGGAAATAAAGTTAGGATTTCATAATTTTTGCCATAGTGATAAGTGTTTGATGGTATCTGAGCTAGGTTAAGAATTCGAGTCTCAGCAATTACATTTTAAAATTAGTTGGTGCTGGGAAGGGGAATTGTTGGGAAAACTTACCTGCAGAGCCCATGACATGTAATTGACATATGAAACAGGATATCGCCAGAAAACCTTTGGAAGATCAGGTAGTAGCCGGAAAAACCCAGCCGAAACCATCATAATTCCCTGCAAATATCTGAAAGAATCAGCTGAAATGATCTGAATATATGATTGTTAAAAAGATCAGCAACAGAAAAAATTAAAGAAAGAAGAAATGGTAATAAGCTTATTTGATATGATTACAATGAGTCCAGCTCCAGTAACGAGTCCCATGGTGAAATTAGGAACAAAAGAAGCCACAACCATCATGCAGCTCTCAACAACAGCTACGGAGCTAAGAAGCACCAGGGATGCGTATATGAAATGGAAGAAGCCAGCGTGAAACTTTGCCAGGTGGTACGTTATGGCTGCTGAGCTAAAAGACATCACAACCAGGAATGGGAACGAAGATATGAAGTTTGAGAGAATGAACAACCCAACTCCATAATGCTCATTCCTTCTTTCTTTATAAAATATCTGTCAAGAGATAACACAACAAGATATCAACCATAGCTGGAGATCAACATTATTTCTACTTTTGTCCGTAAGGACAGCCCAGGTGGTAAGAGTGCTCTACCTACAGCCGAGAGGTTGGGGGTTTGAGCCGGTCAGCTATGGGTAACCTAGGTTGATTTACCTCCTTGTGGTACTTTGCCGGTTAGACATTATTTCTACTTTTGTTACTACGAGATTAAGTTTTTAACCGATTCACCTTATGGAAATTGTTAATAAAACAAGAAATTCAATGTTACATTATATTGAAGAGTGTGTTTTATTACCTTCATTTCTTCAATGAAGGATGGGAAGCCACCAATGGACATGAAAGTCATGAAGCCTGCAATGAATCCGCCACACGCCCCCCTGGCCAGGACCGCATCATGGTTGGTCCCAACGTTGTAAAACACAGTGCCCACACATGTAGACACGATGATGTACACAATTATTCTCAACCAATAATAACCGAAATCTCGAGACATGTTTGTGAATGATCTTCTTATCAATGTCTCAAGCTGCTTCCACCATCTTGCCTGGCTTCCTCCCAATCCTTCTATTCCAACTCCGTTCTATTATATATATTGCACGCACATCATATATAGTCACTTCTACCAAATAATCAATACTACTAGTCTACTACTACTAAGTATTATGTATGATATATTGATATCTCTTACCATGGATGATATCTCTTCAACTGTGGCTCTAGTTCGGCTTGCATACTTTGAATATCTGAATTTCTGAAGAATCCTTGCTCTAATCTCCGCAGTATGGAAATATATAGTTGAACCCGACGACCATTTGGGATCCTAGTATTGTAAGAACGACGGTATTAGGATGTCATAATGTTCTGTTTAAGGACGCTGCTGGACTTAACCATATTTTCGAGGCCAGGGTATTGAACTTGGCCCTTCACCAGTCTAAGCTCAATAATCCCCTAACCACTAATTGTTTAGCTTAGCCCTTCGTAGACCTCCACCCAGCATGTCCATGTATTATTTGCATATGAAACAATGATATTTTGCATGCAAAACGAGTCGATGGCACGGGCCGCCGGCCTAAGCGAGGTAGGCCAAAAAAATTTATTGGGCTGCTATTTTTTAAACTCACCCCTACGTAAATGGCAAATTATTGTGTGGACCATAGTCCGGTTATGTGGACAATAACAAAAAGTACATTTTTAGTATATTAAATGTACATTATTTATGTCCTGAATATACATTATACAATATAATGTACATTCAGTTTCAGTACACAAATAATGTATATCCACTGAATACAATGTACATTTTTAATATAATAAAAGTACATTATTTTTATACTGAATGTACATTATTTGATAGTATGATCCACACAATAATAGTACCTATATAGGGATAGAATGGTCTAACTCCCTCGCCCCACTATGCATGCTATATACTTACTTTTATTCTTTGAGACCCTATAAGCGTTTCAGTGACAGTATCAAAGTCGGAATTTATGCAGCGAAGAAAATGATCAGAAGGGCTTCTTCTGCTTGGACATGGAAATCCAGAATCTGCAAAGAACTGAAAACACCACAGAAACGACGAAATATAAATAACTAGACTAAAATCTCTTAACCTTATGATCACTAAGTAAATAGTTTGAACAACTTGACTGGATATCCAAATTAGGAAAAGATTTATTTTGTACCTCTACGGCGGATTTTGCTTCTCCAAAATAAACGGTTTCGCCAGAAGACAAGAGGCAAAGATCATCGAAGAGGGCGAAGACTTCACTGCTAGGCTGGTGAATGGAGCAGACGATGGTTCTGCCGCCGCCGCACGCGGCGTTCTTGAGAACCTGCAAGACGAAAAACGCGGCGGCGCTGTCTAGGCCGCTGGTGGGCTCGTCGAGAAACATCAAACGAGGTTGTGTGAGAATTTCTAGGGCAATACTCAGCCTCTTCTTCTCCCCGCCGCTAATGCCTCTCAGGTGCCAATTCCCTATCAGCTGATCGGCGCATTCTTGGAGCCCCATTTCCATGATTACATTTTCTGTGATTTCGTGTACCTCGGATCGTCTTAGGTTGCTTGGTAGCCGTAGTTGAGCCGAGTATGTTATTGTTTCTCTTACCGTAAGTGTTCCCATCAATAAATCTTCTTGTGTCACATAAGCCTATTAAATTAATTAAATTGTATCAATACCACAACGAGGTCAATATCTTGTGATCTAATAGCACCCGATTTGGATTCGAGCTTCAGTGGAAGGGGTGGATTTGAGCCACCTTGTGGTCGAGGTGACACCCGGTTTGGGTTCGAGCCTCAGTGGAAGGGGTGGGTTCGAGTCTCAGTAGAGGTGATATTGACTCTTTGTGTTTCAGTAAGTTGAGAAAGTAGCTATGAACATATATACTGACTACCATAAAGTTCATATATCCTCTAAGCATATAATATATAAACATAAATGTGCGATTCAACTATTAATTTAGCATCTTAATTGAGATGGATCACATGTTTCAATTTAGTATCACAGTCAATTACATGACAAAGGTTAAAAGTAACCGACTCACATGCATGAAGGGGTGTCCTATGCATGTCATCAACTTAGTCTTTTAGTTAAGATGAAGCATATGATTTAATTTCGATCAGATTGAATATGATACTTACAACTGCACCACTGTTGAGCTTTGTTTTTCTTCCATTAAGGATGGCATTGCCAGTCATGACAAGATTTGTAGACAGTCTACCTGCATATGTAGTGCCAACTTTTAACGTGATGTTTAATTTAATTATGATGAAAATTGAATTGAAAGAACAAATATTATTGTATTCAAAGTTGCATGCGTACTACTCGAGAATAAATTTTGTTACATTGCAGTGAAATCTCATTAATTAAAGTGGTTGATGGAGCAACAGAAGGAATTTATAGCTTCTTATCTACCCAATTAAGATACCAATGGGAATAGTAAAAACATTAATGCACTTCCGTAGGTTGCTGACTTTCTCAGTTTCTATTTCCATCCAGCCTCACATGCCTGACAATAGTACATTTTGACCAATTGATTAGAGCATCCTTATCAATGGAGTTTATTCACGATTTGTTAAGAGTTATTGTAAGTGTGATTAGGAAAGAAAAAATGGAATGGATGAAAAAAATAAAATAAAATTGATTTTAAAAAAATAATAATAAACTAAGCTCTGACAGGCGTGCGGGCACGCGCCCGCATAGGCGCCTGCTGTGCGCGAAACAGAGAGTAAAAAAAAAAAAAGCCACTGTTCTAATATTAGGGTATTTGCAGAAGCTCTCATTTTTCCTCTCACCACTCCTCTCTTCCCTTCACCTTACCAATCAGTGTACTATTATCCCCCTCAGTATCTATTGATGAGGGTGCTCTTATTAATAAATTGACGAATTTGGCTTATAAGAGATGAAAATAACCTATCATATCTTATCACGTCAAAGAGTAAATGTGAGGGAGTAGAAAATGAGAGTATATATGATAGAACTCCATATTAAATACGTAGTATTTGTTTACTAAATTCCAGTAGATATGGACATGTCAAACAACTGTACTTGGTATCTCAGTCTAAAGATTTTGTGCATGACACGTATAGAACACAGGCTTTATGGAAGAATCCTCTGAACTAGGACCTAAAATTTGGTACTATTTTAATTATTGCACCTACTCTAACTAACCACGTAAGATGTCAAATTTCTACACTATTACTCAAAAAAAAAAATTCTAGACTATTACTCAAAAATAAATTTACTATAGATAATCATGTATGAATGTATGATCACAACTTTTTAAAGAATGACAAACTCTCTTACGAAAGTGAGCCTTATTTTTATAAGTATTACACTTCTCTCGTAGAAATTTTTTAGTCCGTACTATTACATTTTTTAGACCATGCTATAAAATCATCAAAGTTTATGGCTTCAACTAGTGATGTTTTGATCTATGGCATATACATGAGAGAATATATATATATATATATATATATATATATATGTATGTATGTATAAGTTTGAACTTCAAACTTAAGGGTCTCTCACGTCATCTGCTCTGGGAGAGGCTTAGTAACAGTGATCTTAGTGTTTATTTATTTCTCAAGATCGTACCTTAGCAGGGTTTAGACCAGGGTATCTCACGTCATCTGCTCTGGGAGAGGCTCAGTAACAGAGTGATCTTAGTGTTTACTTATTTCTCAAGATCGTACCTTAGCAGGGTTTAGAGTAGAGTATCTCACGACATTTGCTCTGGGAAAGGCTTAGTAACAATGATCTTAGTGTTTACTTATTTCTCAAGATTTTACCTTAGCAGGGTTTAGACCAGGGTATTTGCTAGTCACTACAGCTACACTCGGGCATTCAAAATTTAGCGCCGGGTAGAGAATGAAGATACATATATAGTTTGTATATAATGAAGTGAGAGGTTAAGAGAGAGAGAGAGGACCTGCCAAAGAATCAAGAAGAGTGGACTTGCCAGAGCCAGAAGGGCCCATGATGGCCAAGATTCTAGCAGGTAGAGCATAACCAGTAACCCCATTAAGCAACCTTTTTGTTGGTCCATCTCCAAAGTTTGGAATCACCACCGTCAGATCTTTCCACCCCAAATATGCACCACCCTTCTGATAATCCCCAACACCATTGTTTGACACATCCCCATTCTCAAGATCCAACAACTCAGAACTTCCACCTTGAGAGAGAACTGCTTCAATCTCCATTTTTATATTTCTTTTTTAAGCACAGAAATTAAAGCTCTAAGGTTTCTCTCTGATGAAGCTTCAAGGCAAGAGAGAAGTGAGAAGCTCTATCTGATCTCTTGCCCATTTAAAGCAAGCTCTGAAAGTCTGTTTTAGGCTAAAGATAATTAATTAACCCATAGGGGTGGAAATGTGGAATAATTGTTACCACCAAACACGCCTTTAATGCTGCCATATGATCATGTATGTGGTACCATTGTATAGTATGTATGTTTGTATTCTACACTCGGAGTGCATGGAGGACTAGAATGCATGTATAATATAGAAGTTTGGTAAAACTTATTTTGTTTTTCATTAAAAAACAAGTTTTTATTTATTCATAAAAGTGATGCCAAGTATATTTGACCCGAAAAGGAAAAGATAGTAGTTTTGATGGGGGAAAGTTCCATGTATAGTTTTATATATTATGATGAAGTGTTTATTATGGGGATTTGGAGTGTAAATTGCAATGGGAGGGTTGTGACTTGAGATGTTCATCTACCTAATGGTCAAAGAAAAAAAAAACCTAACCAATGTAAGGACTAAGGAGGATGAGAAAGACAACTCTGAAAAGTCACCCATTCACATGCAAATTAGGATATACATCAGATCATCATTTGAAAAAAAAAAAAAAAAAAAAAAAAAAAAAAAAAAAGAAAAAGAAAGAGACACTTTTTCCTCTGAATTATTTATGTATAAATGTATCCATATTAAGTCCCTTAATTATTTTACATAAATGCTAGTAATTGTTTTGATTTCAAACTATTGGTTCACGGTTCAGGATCCATTTTTTTATTTGGGATTTTAATAAATCAAAATCCAAATATTGGCATGGGTTCCGGTTCTGAATCATAACTGGAATATTTTCGATTCAATTGCTACAAGTACAATATCCGATTTGGTTCGAATCGAACCATTGTCATCCTTACATATAATCAATAATTTGTTAGGGGAGAAAAATAAATGAAATACTCCGTATTTATTTTAAAGGTAAAAATGTTCATTTAATATATCGAGGGGGAACGACCGTCACTTTAAGAATAATTGGGGGACTAATGTGGATACATGAATAATTCAGAGGGAAAATGCTATTTCATTGTTTGTTAATTCAGGAGAAAAAGTGCTATATGACCAAAATCACATTAATTTTGATCTCATTTCATTGAAAATTTTCACTTTAATAGTGGATCTAAATCTTATTATGTTATAAATATTTTCTTTTAATTTATCAATAGATAGTGAAATCACATTTTGAACCTTTCCATTAATGAGTCAAGATCAAGTAATTAATAATTACCACTACACTAAAAGTTATCATTAGTAATCAATGCTTAATTTTATTGCTCCATATTTCTTTTAATACTTGCATTAGTTGCATATATACTGATTTTTTTTGTTCATATCAATGTAATGAGAGTCAATAGTTTACATCTATGACCATTAAATTTGTGGAGTTTGGAGTGAAATTTGAAGAAAAATGAGAAAAAAGGATGTGAAATTATATTATTAGGTGTGTGTCTATATATATATATATATATATATATATATATATATATATATATAAATTAAAATCGACGTATAAATTTTTTATATATTTTTTTAAAATAAAATCTTTTAAAGGGTAGTTTTTCTTTTTTAAAAATCTCCATTAATTAATTTTTTTTAGTACTACTGATAACTCTGTTACACTGTATTATTTGTTCATAACTACTTTTTCAAACTCTAACTCTATACCAAACTACATGTCTCTCACTTGATAAAACAGTAAATTAAATTTCCCATAGATTTTTTCACAGTTCCACAGTACAAACACAAGAGAGATTTGGGCAACCATCCCAGCCTGGAAACTGGAAAGTTTTAATTAATAGATAGACATTTTTAGAGTAGAGGTCGTTAATTACTTGTTTTTCACGAGCAAGCCATACCGCCCAGAAAGACAAGTCGCTATCAACATATTTCCAATTCAATCGAAATGCCATTAAGATGGTGCGACGTTACACGTACGTGACCACCTACTTACGACGTTTCGAACTGTTTGTAATCACTTTAATTTCCTTTTTGTTTACTCGTACTGTGTCTTCTCGGCTTAGCTTGCAGCGTCTCACGTCGCTTTCACGAACTAATGCTCCATGGCTCCATGTTTTGGTTAACGAATTTAATTGTATTGCTGGTTCCATGCTTATAAAACCAAACACTGCGTACGACGTAGACCCACCAAGGACTTTGGGGTGCACAGAAATATAATTATATATGTTAGGATCCAGAGCTTATACCACGCACGCCCTAGTAGGGAAGGCGCCTTATAGACAACCTGGTGCTGAACTTGGCCCTTAATTAAGGGTTTTATTAGTCTCTACCCAACAATTCTTCCCTCCCAGCACCAACTAAATGGGAATCGAACCCGTGACTTAATTGGCTCTGATACCACTTGTTAGAATAAAACGCTTACAGCTCGTATAAAAAGTTATACTTAGTAGCGAAGAAACAACTTATTTCCTTACCGTCATCACATTGTTTGAGACAGCCTGAGTGCTGGACTTGACCCTTAGGGACTTGGCTTTCGCCAACAATCCACTAACCACCGGATACTAGACATACCTCTTTACCAGCGCTGCCCAACAATATATAAGGAAAGTACTTAGCTTGGTTGGTGGACTCCCATTTTATAATCCCTCCTACAAATTTTTTTATGTAGACAATTTGATATGGAACTACATAATGAAAATAACCAATTCTTATTTGCTACATAGTGACTAGAATTTGGGAGCATGGATAATAGAACTCTATATATAAACCGATAAATTCGTGTATTCATTTGAAATTTGGCAACAATGCTTTTATCTATTTGACTATTTTATACCAGCTACATAAATATTTTTTATGAGGTTGGATGAATTTATTTTTTCTTCTATACTAATATAAGAGAAAATAGGCGTTACAAAAATCTTGGCATTGCCACTCCAATGCAATCCGCTATATGGCGCTATTGATAGGACTGAATATCTTTTGGAGGATCATCTAAGACATGAATGCATATTTGCCCTAGTCTCGTTTCATGGATATTGAATTAAGAGTTTATTTTACTTTTGGTTACTTGACTGATACATTATTTTCATATTTGATTTTTTTTTTATTTTGATTTGTTTTATTTTTAGCTCTTGATTTTAAAGCATGTTTTTTTAGCCAAAATACTTTCAAATGTAGTGGGTGAAATGGTGGATTGAAGTTTTGTAAAGATTTTACAACAAGTTAAGAATATTTTGAAAATTTTAGATTAAAAGTTTAATATTTTTTTAATTCAAAGTTAAAAGTAAAATAAATTAAAGTTAAAAGATTAAAAATAAAAAATTTGAATTCACATTTTATTTTGAATAGATCAAATAGATTTTGTAGAGGAAATTTGAGAAAACATTATAAAATGACCAATATGTCCTTTTATAATTTAGAAATTTTCAAAATGTCAAGACGACGTTATGGTCTAGTGACACCTCATTGCCTCACATATAAAAGAGAATGAGTTCGAGCCTCAGTGAAGGTGTTACATTGTAAAAGAGGGATCTTATTTAAGATAGAATCATTTATATTGTTATTATTTTTAAAAAATTACAATATTAATAAATATCATGTCTATTATAAATAAAAAGAGTTGTGACCCCCTAGCCCGCTCCCGTGTCTCCCGGAACGAATGCAGGTGGACCCAGACCATTAAACGGACCGAGAAAGACCCAGTAGATTTACGAAAAAAAAAAAAAAAAAGTTGTGACCTTGGTTTCATTTGTTGATAATCTTAAGGGATGGGAGAGCTAAGACCCTCTTGGGAAGACAAAGAATGGAGCGGTTGATGCCTTTTGGAAGGAAAAGATGGCTTCGCCATGAATGAAGGCCGTTTCTTTAGGCGTTTCAGTTTCCTCTTAGCATAAACCGAACGGAGAAATGGTCCACTCTTCTCCTTCAACTTGAGAACCAGGAAGAAGGTGAATCTGTAGCATATAATAAGGCAATACAGGGCAAGTAAATCCCACCATTTGGAATGATCCAGTGGCAACCCAAACATCTGTTGTATTACTTCCTCCCCTGACAATTTGGATTGACCTGGAAAAAGTGGATCGAAAACCAGGCCCAATAGATCGTTCTTGTATCCTCCCTGCATTCCAATTTCAAGGTTATATAGTAGAATTAGGCCCGGTAAAGTGCCAAATCCAACAATTGGTGGTTAGAGAATTGTTGACCGGTAATCAGCCCTCTATAAAAATTGTGCAATTAAGACTGGTAAGTAATACTCTAAAAAAAAAAGACTTGGTAAGTAATAGGAGTAGGGATGGCAATTTTAATCCGCCCCGCGGATATCCACCCCACATGGATCGGGTTTTTTGGGTGGTAGTGGGTTGTGGGTCGAGGGTGGGTCTTAAAAAAGTAAACCCGCGATTGATCGGGTTGGATTCGGGTTCTACGTACAAAACCCTCCTAGAACCCCACCCGACCCACCATATATGTGTATATATATAATAGTTAAATTAGTAGCACTAGTATATAGTTAATTATAAAAGTTTCAATAACTTTGGGTAACATTTTACTATTTTTACATCTAAACTACTTAGTTTATTTTTGAAAATTAACAATTTAGTTATTATATTGAAATATTTCTATTATTTTATGTTTTAGTATAACTAATGAAGTTTATTATTTTATTATGTGTAAGTAATTAAATATTATTTTTTGAAAAAATAATAATAAGTTGATAAGTGGTGGGTACCCGCGGTGGGCATCCGCACCCGATGGGGTGGGTGTGGGTTTTGAAAAAGTTCACCCGATGTAGGTTGGGGGTGGGGGGTGGGTGGAAAAAATGTAAGGTGGGTCGGGTGATGGATGTAGCCATTCCCGACCCACACCCGACCCATTGCCATCCCTAAATAGGAGGGAGAACAAATGAACCAAGGCCACTAAAAAAATCAAGTCCAGCAATTGGTGGTTCAAGATAGTACTCTCAAGGTGGGTCGAAACTCGTGGGCTGGTCTACACCCGTCCAGCGGTGGAACAGGTTAGGACTACAAAAAGTATTGCCCGCGAAAGAGCGGGCCTAACCCGCTAAGACCCGTGGCCTGCACAGGCTGCGGGCCGGTCTGCAAACCCACCCTATTTTGTTCATATATAAATACATTCACAGTACACATGAATATATATATATATATATATATATATATATATATATATATATATATATATATGAAAAGTCCTCGGAGCCTGCCAACCCGCGTGAGGCGGGCTAGGGTTGCATGAACCCTAGCCCGCTGGCCTACAATAGCCCGCCAGAAATTAGACTCACGGTGGACGGACCAAATGGAGCGGGTCGATTTGTTTTGACATCATTGATTCGAGGAATTGGTTAAGACAGAAAACATTATTCAGTTTACCTGAAGTGACCATGCCCCGTAACCTATGTACGAAACAGGATATCGCCAGACTGGCTTTGGGAGATCCGGCAACAAACGGAAAAAACCAGCCGTCATCATCATAACTCCCTGCATAGAAAGACAATAGTATTATGTCCATGATTCTGAAACCCAAAAAAAAAAAAAAAAAAAAAAAAAAAAAAAAAAAAAAGTTGGGCTACAATACTTACAAGAACTCCAGCCCCAACAATAATTCCCATTAAGAAATTGGGAACCAGTGCAGACACAATCATCATACAGCTCTCAACCAATGCAATACATCCAAACAGATTCAGACAATAGAACACAAAATGAGAAAAGCTTGCTTTGTACACCATGTAAAACACAATGGTCCCAGTCATGACTGAAATCCCAACCAGAAATGGGAAGGAAGAGAAGAAGTTTGCCAATATGAAAGCCCCAACCCCATAATGTCCATTCAATCTTTCTTTGCTGAAAACCTAATCAGAACAAAACGTCAGAATTAAACGTTTACCACTACACCAGAAGTTATAAAAGGTTCTGGTCTGATCTGATCTTCACCTTCATTTCTTCCACGAACGAAGGGAAGCCGCCAATGGACATGAACGTCATGTATCCCGTTACAAATCCACCGCACGCTCCCCGGGCCAAAATGGATGAGTATTTGGTCCCAACATTGAAGAACAGGGTGCCAACACATAGAGCAACAAGTATATAAATAACTATGCGTGACCAATAATATCCCACATCCCGGTTCATGTTTAGGAAGGATCTCTGTGTCAAAGTTTTGAGTTGTTTTCCCCACCCTGCCTGGCTACCTTTAATGGACTGTATCTCAATATCTTGCTGCATAATTTAAGTATACTATATATGATGAGTTACAGGAATTAAATCATTGAATGACATTAAGCTTGACTCTGAATAGTGCACTTACAATCTTAGAAAATTCTTGCAATCTGTCTCTGGCCCCAGTACCATATTTTGAGCTTCTGTAATTTTGAACTAGCAGTGCTTTGATATCTGCTGTTGCCATATTCATCAGATAATCACTTTTTTGAGTTTCCTGTTAACACAAACGACCAAAGATTATATTATAATGTTAGTGCAAAATATGTATGTATGTCTGTATGAATTTAACAATTTCTATAGTGATGACTCTAAAAGGAGAGCATTATGTGAAACTGCATAACAACCCTATTTCTTTTGGGGGTGAAGAGGAAACCAGCGGTGAATATGTGAAGGTATGCATCGGGTAAACTCCGTCTTGTCATTCTAGTCAGAAAAAGGTCATGGGAGATAAACCAATCTAAGTTTTTCATATCTAACCGGTTCAAACCAAGAAGGTCAATAGGCTGCTCTCACAGGAAGTCGAACTTCGACTCCCGGTGGCCAAGATCATAGGAGATAAACCAGTATAAGTTTTCCATAGCTAACCGGTTCAAACAAAGAAGGTCAATAGGTTGTTCCCACGGGGAGTTGAACTTGGACTCCCAATGGCCAGACAAAACATTAGAATGAAAGATATAGGCAGATGCACAAGAAAGACTAGTTCCAGCACCCAGCCTCTCGAAAATGTAGTGAGAAATAAAATTGGGTTCTTCCTATGAGTTATAATTTTTGACATAGTAATAAACATTAAATAAAAACTTTACAGTTAAGATTGACAGGCTGAGAAAAAAGGCCTGTGAAGGACTAAGTTTAACACCCTGTCACACCTAACAGATACCTAAAATTGCATTCATACATACCTGAATTCTCTGTGATCCTTTCAGTGTTGCTGTGACAATGTCAAAGTCGGAGTTAATACAGCGCAGATAATGGTCAGAAGGATTCCGTCGACTTGGACACGGAAACCCTGCTTCTGCAAAGAACTAAACAACAGCAATGCTAAACCTGATTAGAATTCAGCTTAATTTTCATATAATCCTAGCAAGAAATTTGGTATATCCATAATCCACACCTCTTTGGCCATTTGTGCTTCTCCAAAATAAACAGTCTCTCCTCCAGATAGCAAATAGAGGTCATCAAACAGTGCAAAAACTTCACTGCTAGGCTGGTGAATGGAAGAGACAACAATTCTCCCATCAGAAGAAATGTTCTTGAGAGCATGAACCACAAAGAACGCCGCAGCACTGTCAAGACCACTGGTTGGCTCATCAAGAAAGAGTATGTGTGGGCGCACGAGAATTTCAAGAGCAATGCTTAGTCTCTTTTTCTCCCCACCACTTATGCCTCTCATTTGCCAGTTTCCCACGAGCCGATCGGCGCAATCGAGAAGCCCCATTTCCATGATTGTTCCCTCCACAATTTGCTTTATTTCGTCGTCAGTTAAGGTTGTTGGAAGGCGCAGTTTGGCTGAGTATGTGATGGTTTCTCTGGGTGTCAGGGTTCCTAGCAGCACATCTTCTTGTGCAACATAAGCCTGTAGTTGTGTTCAGAAATCACACTTTTAGTGGTTCTATACTACTATTACTCGTAATTCGTAAAGATAACTTGATTGTCCCTTTTTAAGTTCAAGGTTCTAATTACAACTTTTTAAAATTGGAAAGTCTAATTGTTATTTTTAACCCTACTTGGAAGACTTATTTGACCAGTCCCCTGTCATAGAACTATTGTATAAAATAAAAATAAAAAACTTGAATTGAATGTACTTACAACAACACCATAGTCCAGTCTCCTCTTCTTCCCATTAAGAAGAATATTACCAGTCATGACAACATTACTAGACAGCCTACCTGTAGGGAAATCAACCATTATTTGACATTTGAAAGTAACAATAGCATTATAATACATAACTTCGTATTAGATGTTGGGGAGAGAGGTTGGGATTTGGGAAGTTGCACACATCTATATTATTTGTGCGCAAACTTAATTTAGTCGTCGATCATAGTGGTTTTTCTCGATTTAGTCACAAACGACTTTTTTTGTGCTTAATTGGGTCCTCGACGTTGATGGTTTAACCCAATAGAGTCATTAGCCATTAAAATCAATGACTAAATCGAGAAAAATCACTATAATCAATGACTAAATTGGGTAAAATCACTATAGTCGAATACTAATTTGAGTAAAACTACTATAGTCAATGACTAAATTTTGTATTACTAGATGTGAAATTAACAAGCTATCTTAACAAATAACTCGATTGGATAAAGTCATCAAAACTGATGAACTAATTAAACAAAAAAGTCGTCAATAATTAAATCGAGAAAAGTCACTATAGTCGAGGACTAAATTAGGTATTAGATCCATATTATTTGATTATGGATAAATAGAGAAAGAGGAACTCCAAGATGGAAACTTAAAAAGAAAGAAAAGCTAAGTTAGCATTGGATAGCCTGTGGTTAGGCATTGAATGGAACAGTACGAAATGAGCTGGCTTTGAAGAAGATGAATGAGTAACTACTTTTTATTTCATTTACTCACTGTCATAAGCCTAGGTATTTTTGCCCAACTTAAATGAGCCAGTTTTCACTCATTTTGTTGGGGTAGCTAGCTATGCACAGTATTAATTTTTATTTTATCAGAAAAAGTTAATAATTGCAGGGAGAATTAATATCCAAAACATTTTCAAAAAAAAATGTTTGGATCCCACCAGATGGGCATGCATGTGTATTAGTAGACTATGTCAACATGTCTGGCAAATACAATAATAATGACTGTACGAGCTGTATACTTGATGTTGAGATAAAGGGAAAATACTATGTACATCTACTCCACTATCAAAAATCAAATTCTTGATGTAAATATTTTTTTTGGACTCACATGATGAAAATAGTCTATCATTATTAAAAAAAAATATTATTTGAACTATCAAGTTCTACTTTTCACTTTTACTCTATCATTCAAAATTTTGATGTTGACATTTTACTTAAGACCCACGGAATTACTTAAGACCCACGGATTAAGTTGTTCTTATCACCTCTTGGATTGTCACATAGAAAATAAAAGTAATGAAGTAGAGAACGAGAGTGTAATTCTTGTTTGTCATATTAAAAAGTAAAATTTAAAGAGTAGAATTTGAGAGTATACATAACAAAACTCAAGATAAAAGACTCTATGCATGTGATAATTAAGATATACTCTATATGGTAGTTTGACTCCAACCACTAAAGCAAAAGCAGCCAAAAGTCTCATGTGACTTGGTAAGTTTGATGCAGTGAACTACCTACTATAGTGAGTACTAAATGGCAGTACAAAGCACACACAGCATACATATTCCAACATTCTGATATGACACAGATGTCTCAAACTCTACTTTTCACAGCTGCAGAACAAGAAAACCCAAAAACAACAAAACGAGATCATCTCATATGTTTTGTCCGGCCAAAGGCGTGGGATTCAATCTTTTGGGAGAAAAAAATCGAGTAAATAAAGACAGAAAAATATATACCTGCTAAGGAATCAAGAAGGGTTGATTTGCCGGAACCAGAAGGACCCATGATAGCCATAATTCTACCAGGTTGGGCATAGCCACTGAGGCCATGGAGCAACTTCTTTGTTGGCCCATGCCCAAAATTTGGCAACACCACCGTTAAATCTTCCCACACCAAATACGCCGCCCCCTGCCTCCGCACCCCTTCCTCAATACCCCCTCCTCCTCCACCATTCGCCGCCTCTATTTCCATATTCCCCCGCCGCCGGCCACCGCTCACGGCGCTACCCACACTCAATGAAAAACAACTGTATGGAAATTTGTATGATTGATTACCAAGTATAAAGCTTTTTGCTCCTAACTCAGAAAACTACAAAATGTGGAATTATTGAGTCTATATAGAGAGAGAGAGAGGAAGGGGGTCAAGGAAGCATTGGTTGGTGAGGGGCATAGAGGAAAGCTGGTCCAGCAGGAAAACTTAAAAGGATGATCATCACGAGATTAAGATAAAGCATAGAGTAGTTAACATCAACCGTTGTTGTTTGAACATAACCGTTTATAGGATCACAATATTATAATGCTAATTAATTTCTGAGATAATTAGCAAGATAATCACAAAGTTTTAAAGTTTAATGACTTTTTATGAGAGCTGTCTATTGATCTTTTTTATTTGAGTTAGTCAGTTATGAACAACTTTAAGTTGATTTATCCCCTTGTGACGGTTAGACGGCTAGAATTACAATGTAAATTTCACTCAGAGTACACTTGTATTCTTTGTTAACTAAGACCACAATGCTTACTTAATTCAAAGCATACTTTCAAGTAACATTGAAGGCATTCCCATAAATCAAAATTTGTATGTTATTAATGTGTGGTATATTCAACTAATTTATTTTTATTAATACTATATTAGATAGTGATTAGTATGTATGTAATAATTTTTGTCGAGAAAACTAGTATTTTTAAAAAACTTTGAATCTTTATCAATCTGACTAATAAATCTCTAAAACGAATGTTATGTGAAGACTGCCTTGGTGGGTACGAATAATTATCATATTTATGTGATTATGATCTGACTTGACCAAGTCATCGTTATATGGCAGATGGTTGATGGTTAGAACGTTAGATAACATTTAATGAAATTAATACTCCGTAATTGACAGGAAAAAAAACATAACACGTTAATTATTTGTTATTAACAACATTATCTTTCAACTTCTATAATACTGATTTTTTTTAAAAAAGATTTATTAGAAAAACATAAGAGGTACAATGCAAGGCACGTTAAAGACGAGATATATATCTAGGTACCACGTAATCATGTGTCATGACAAATCATCATTTTAATAAGTAAAAAAAGTAAATAATTGATTTATTTTCTCTCTTTAATTTATACGGGGTATTATATAGCCAATTTTTTTTAATTTCACTTATTAAAATAATGATTTGTCAATTTATCATTAGTTGAGACACATGATTAAGTGGTACCTCGTGGATATATAATCATAGTTCTATAATATCATCCCCTCAAAAATGTGATTAGATATCTTCAAGATACTACGTTATCATGTGTCTTGGCAAATGATGAATCGACAAATCATTATTTCAACATGTATTAATTTAGAGAGAGAAAATAAATTAATTTAACTTTTACTTTACGTATTGATCGAAATGATAATTACATTTGTCAATTCATCATTAATTGAGATATATGATAGATATCCTGTGATACTTAGTTCTCTAATATATATTGTAATAGATAGGAAATGGAAAATAAATATATAGTTGAAGATGTTATAGGGTCGGTCACCAAGTTTGCTCACAAGTAATAAATGTGAGAAATAGAAGCTCTAAATGAGATTAATAGATATCTATTATAAGGTCATTGTACAATATTAAGTGTATGAAATAGCGCCTAAGTTGATAATTGGATTGCACATGCTCTCTCACGTTTGCGAGTCGGTTACTTTTTTGATGAGTTACAAGTGGACCATAGTCACTTTTTTATTAGGTGACGCGGAGGTTCGAACTCATGGCCTTTAGCATGTGGATGACTCTGATACCAAATTGAAGCATGTGCAGTGTTTCATTTCAACTAACAGTTTAAGTTGAAACTAATTATGACTTTTAAGTTAGTGGTAAATGCTTAATTTTATCAATTAGTGTCAAGTTACTAGTTCAGTTGAGATGAGATTATTAGATGGAAGCTTGAAAAAAATATTATTTCAAATAGAGATTTTCTTTTTTACTATCATTTTAATCTTTAATAAAATTATATGTATATTCAATCTAAAAGTTTGATAATTACACTTCTCTGTCAACTAACTTCATTTAATGTTGCTTAATTATCAACTTTGAGAGTTGAGACAATAATTAGCATTTTTCCAATAAAATTGACATGTGCATTTATCATCTGGGCTCTATTCACAATTTCACATCACGTGGACAAAGAAAATTCTTTCGTTAATAGCAATTTTTTTTTTGAAAGTTTCATACTCTATTTAAAGTGCATCAGACAAGAATATTTCTGCCAACTAGGTTTCTGGAGTTTTCCTTTATCATTTTACCTAGTCCTGGCCCTCATCATGTGTGGTTAGGATGACAATATATGCCTGCCAATTTGTGTACTAAATGTATATTATTTAATAGTATGATTTACACAATTGTGTGGACTATATATAGTCCATACAATACTAATGATTGATTTTACCCATATTTGTTGACAACAATTTAATGCTGCATCATGGTTGTTCCAGAAGATTATTCCAACATCATTTTAAAAAATGAAAATGAAAAATAAACACAATAATGGCCTTGGAAGTCAGAGCATTTGGATGCAGAATTTATTGAAATAAATTAAATATAGGTTTTCAATAGGATGTAACTGAGCCAATCTGAGCTCGAGCCTAGAGTGTCTCGAGCTCGAGCTCGAGAACTGATGCTCTACTCGAGCTCGGTAATTTTCGAGTAGCTCGATTGTTTGAGCTCGAGCTCGAGCTCGATCTTTAGCTCGAGTTTGAGTTTGAATTCGAGATCGAGTTATGTTCGAATTCGAGTTCGAGTTTAATTTTGAGCTCGAATTTAACCTGTTTAATGTTAAATTCATGTTAATTTCAATTAAAAATAAACTATAATATTTATATATATCATTAGTGAGTGCCTCAACGAGCAACGAGCCATGAACCTAAGACATTAGAGCTCGAGTTCGGCTCGATTATTAAACGATCCGCTTGAGCTTGACTCGAGCTCGAATTTGACCGAGCAGCTCACGAGCCGCTCGGCTCATTTATCCCCTAGTTTTCAATTCCCAAATAAGCGTGTAATTTCTTCTTCTTTTTAATACTCAAAAGTCTTATCATTGTGTTTTCTTATGCCATATTGGTAGTTCCAAATAGTGATATAAACATCACAGATAATTATTACGACTTCTATTTATATTACAACGGATTTTTTTTGAAAACATATTACAACGGATTTAGTATTACTAATAATATGATAACCCAAATAAATCTCCCACTAATTAGGGATCACAATTATTCATGTTACAATCTTTTGTTTTATTCGTATTATCAATAATATATCAAGAAAAGTCATTGTTTAGCATTTTTTCATTCTTATTTCTCTTTGATTAGTTAATTAATATTATGATCGCATAAGTGCTAAAATCTTTGATTTACAGAAAAATTTACAACCGCTAATCAAAAGTAGGTTTTAGGTGAAATTCACCTTATGACTATAATTGGCAAAGGGTTATTGAAATGTAAATTAGTCTAGGTCATCATAGCTGACCAATTCAAAATGAGAAAGCTAATAGATAGTTTTTACCAAGAGCCAAACTTAAAACTTTGTGATTACTGAACCAACTTAGCTTACCTTGTAACTTTTAAATTCCAACATTAGAGGTTCAATACCCAGTAATTATTAATGGGTTGTTTGGTTCAAATATTGGAATCCTAATAGTAATTGAAATCAAATATTTGATACTAGTAATGACTCTTTTTAATTGAAATCTCTTTGTTTGATAGTAAACAAAAATTGAAATCAAAATAAATAGTAATTAATTAATAAAATAAAAATATATAAATATATAGTACATATATATTGTATATATATTAAAGTTCCATATTTAATGAATGGACAATGACTCTTTTTAATTGTTACTTTTTTCTTCTTTATTTTTTATTTTATTGTTCAAAAGTATAGGATGAAAAGAATAACGAATTTTATAATTAGTGAATGATTTGAATCAAATAGTAAGATAGTAAAAAATATGTAAACAAACAAACTGTAATTATTATTATTATTATTATTAGCTAGCTAGCTATACTACTAAGGATATAATTATTTATTGTTTCTGGATAAATTCTTGAAACATTGATTATATATACTAACCGACAATTTCATGTTCCTCATTATCAACTTTTGCGGGCAACCACATACATTTGTGTAATATTAATATATATGAACCGTATGAATTGGTCATGTACAGTAGTTTTTATTTGACACGAAATTAAGCTTATGTTCACATAATGTGGACTGCCAATAAGGTAATGTCAACAATGTGTATTTATTACGCACTGTTTGCTATTGTTTTCTGTCCTTGTAGAAATCAATCTCGATATGACAAGGAACCAAAATATACATCACTTAATTTTGTTTGAAAAATAAATATCTTGCATTTTGATCTTATATTCTTGGAATAATGATTAAATTAGCCACTGAACGAAACATGAAAATGCAATTGAACCACCGAACTAAAAAAAAAAGTGTAATTACATCCATCAACAAGTAAAATTCTTTCAATCTTACCAAATAGCCGGTACACTCCCTTCCTTGCCGGTTGCCTAGATTACATGGAGGCTTACTTGGCTTTTTTTTACTTTCATTCTGGCACCATCTTCTCTTTCTGTATTTCTTTCTTCCATTTTTTTTTTGAAAAGGGTCTTTCTTCCCTTTCTTTATCCCTGGTTTCAGATGCATCGGAGAGAGAGAAAGACGAGCATGAAAACGCAGCTGCAATGACAATCTCGAAGAACTGGGTTAAGTTGATTCTAACTTCTTTGGTGCTTCTCTTGCTCGTTGTCGGTATTGTCGCCACAGTGCAGAAAATTCGAAATATCTGAGTCAAAGTTTGACTTTTCACTCTGATAAATTGCTCACATTTTCACTCTTTGTCTACATATGCACACATTTACTCTCTATCTCTCTACTTCTATGCTGCAAACCTTGAAATTCTGGTACAATATGACAACCCAAAAGCGATATGTGCACATTGCACATACTTTTCTATACTAAAATTTTTTAAGATATTTGCAGCTGTCATTGTTTCCTACTAAATTAATTTCTATTTTTTTTACAGAATTCTGAGTAAAATTACTCGCATTGTGGGTGTTCGATGATTAGCTCTACTCCGTTGATTTACTTGTTTGCTGAAAGAAGATAACCAATGCTTTGTATAAGCATTACAATATATGTAGGGTTTGTTTTAATTTGTGTTTGATTTTGGTTTAAGAACTGTGGATGAAGAGGATTTGCAGAAATCGCACAGCTCGACAATGAAGGCCAGGTAACGAGTCGTTGGTTGACTCATCTATTAATTCCTATTTGTTTTATGTGTGGAATCATTGAGTCGACTCGCTGATTGTTCTGATAACACGTTGTTATGAAGAAAAAGGAAAGGAAAGTAAAAAAATGCCAGGTAAGCCTACACGTCATCTAGGCAACCGGCAAGGAAGGGAGTGTACCGGCTATTTGGTAAGATTGCAAGGATTTTACTTGTTGAGGGATGTAATTGCACTTTTTTTTTAGTTCGGTGGCTCAATTGCATTTTCAGGTTTCGTTCAGTGGCTAATTTGACCCTTATTCCTATATTCTTTGTTACTCACTTTTATAACTATTATTATTAATATAGTTATAGTTGTGCTATGAATATTGTGTTTTTAGTCATTCATATTACACTTGCGTGAACCTACACTATGATTGTTGTTGAGCTGGTATCAGAGATCACCCCGTGGTTGCTATTGAGTTGTTCTCGAAGATCACTAGAGGTGTTGGCATTGCGATTCAAGTGACGAGAACCATGGGAGTTGCTAGATCCTAATCGTGTCATTTTTAATGATAAGTTAATTTGTGAAGTTTTGCCTGAGATTTGATCTCGGCTCTCAACGAAAGCACCAATGACGGTAAAAATGTTACCGGTTGATATCTGCTATTTTGTATAATTATTCACCCCTTATTCTGGTTGTTTTGAATGCTATTTTCTGTATCCTAGTGAAATTGGGAATTGTTTGTGTGTTATATTGTCCAAGTGCTGAATTATCTACAAGAAACATCAAAGAAGAATATTGGAACATTTTGGACAAGTTTTGGAAGAAAAAGGAATTACAAGGAAGAATACAAGTTGGAAAAGAATTGGAAGCTGCCTAATGGGCCAAGGCCCATCTACCTCCTATATATTCTACTTATTCTCTACAATTGAAGGAGGTTCCCCTTACAGAGTTATGAACCATAGCTTTTAGTTTATATTTCCCCAGCATAGTTTAGACTAGTTTTACATTAGATTATTTTATTTCAAGCTTGGAATCTTGGATTGAAGTTGGATTTGTTATTTATCAGTTAAGTTTCTCTTCCCTTTATATTTCTTGCAATATTTATCTTTAATTATTGCTTTGTTTTGTTTACTCCCATCATGCGGGAGTAGTTCGTTTATGGGTTTGGATTAGGGATCCATTGTTAATTTTGATGTTGAATTGGTAATTATTGCATAAAGGGATTGAATCTATTACTTAGGGTTTATGTTGATTTGGGGGTTTCTTTCTACTTGTTATTGATTGATGGTCACAATTAATTGCTAGTCTAGGAGAGGAATTCATTACAACGAAAGTTGGATGGAGACCTCGAGCCTTACCAATTTCAACCTAATTTTCCTACTATGAAAGTAGAGGTAATTTTGGGGGCTTACAATGCTTAGGTGTTTAAGGTTATAATTGATGCATCACGACAGTGGGGCAATTGTAGCCTAATTCTTGTTATTGATTACGAAAGTAGCTGACTTGAATTCTTCAGTGCATTGCCCATAAATCCCTTGGTTAATTATTCTTTCCCTAATCCTGAGTTGGTTGGAACATCAAGATTACAATCCCCCTAATCCGGCCCATATCTTTATCATACTGTTTTCACCTTAATCAATTGCTTTCTTTTATTCCACATCATTCAGTCTTTGTTACTTGGATTCTATAAATTCATATACTCTAGTGCCTGGTAATTCATACAATCACGTGCCATAACCCCAATCCTTAGCGGAACAACATTACACCCTTTTTACACTCATCATTTGTGCTCATCACCGGTGTATATCTAGATAAGTCAGTAACAATAGTTTGCGTATCCCCCTCCTCTACAAGGATCTACTACTTATACTATGAGTGCAACGGCTCTTCTTCTGGTGAGTGTAACAGACTCTAATGACGAGCCTATATTAAGTGCCGGGTAATAACAATATGGAGTCGTTTGAGTAATTCCTCTCTTTAATGTGCCGTGTCGGTGTAACGGGTGGCCATTTGTCTCCCATGTGTCCGCTTGTCTGCCTGCCGTTCGGGTCGGGTGCTTACTCAATTACTCTGTCAATAAACGTGTTAGGTTTGAAGGCCCAACCTTGTACATATAGGCTTAGGCCTATTTAGCTAAACAAGTTTTAAAATAAGCGGGTGTGACCTTTTTATTAAAGAGTTCTTCTACATGTACTCCCAAATCTTACTTCCTCAATTTTACTCATTGATGTGTCGAGCTTTAATTAATTTGATAAGCTATTTTTTCGTGTAGGTCCTAATACAAGTGTCTACATCAAGATTTTGTGTGTAAGTAAAAATTGAGAGTAGAAAATAAGAGTATACATAACATTTTCTTTTATTAAATAGGTCAAGTTAGGCTAGACCATTGGTCCCTATGAAGAGTCTGGCTTATTTTCATCCCTATTCCTGACTACCAAACACCTTATTATGCCAAATTTTTCTGTGGACCATGAATGCAAAATACATTTTTAATATATTAAAAGTACATTGTTTGTATACTAAATGTTTGTTATTTGATAATATACAAAATAATGTACTTTAAGTATGTAAATGATGTATTTTTAATATATTAAAGATGCACTTTTATTTATAGTCTATACAAGAATGATTGACCAAACACCATCTTTTAATCCAATCATTTATTGGAATGTTTCCAAAAAATCATTTATTGGACTTATGCAACATTGGTGCAATAACCATGGAAGCCCATAAAAAAAGCCCAAATCAATACTATTTTTCTACTTGGACTAGGAAGATTGTTTCCTATTTCAAGTTGTTATCTAGTTAAATTGGTAAAAGGTTTCTCATTTTCTATTCCTCCCTTGAATGGGACTAATTATTCACACCATCCTCATCTATAAAATGGGCATGAATCTCTTTTTCAACATGTATTGAGGACTAAGAGTATTCTTTTGAAGTTAAAGGTATTTTGTTCTATCCCTTATTTGTTAAATTTGAAAAAAAAATAAAATCTTTGCATAGAATTAAGTTCGTACCACTTCGTCTCCCGGCCGAAAACAAATAAATTGTTTGTAGACAAAGACGGGGAATGACTCAGTTTTTTGTTTTGTTTTGTTTTATTTTTAAATTTTATTTTATTTAAAATTATTATAATAAATCAATACTACTAATTTTTAATGGAATGACCACTACATTAACATAAACTGAAAAACATGTCAATTTCGATTTAATTGCATATTTTTTAACTGTTCAGACACTCGATTATATTTTTTTTAGTTGGATGGTGCAATTGTTTTCATGTAGTTTAGTGACTTGAGAGTATTATTCCTATTCGAACATTGCTATAAATTTCTGTTATATTTCTATTCAAAACTTCCCTTCCTAATGTGGCATCAATTATTAAATTATTTTTTTAATTAAAATGTGGTAAATTAATTCATTGACACCTAATAAATGAAGCACTTCATATAAAAAAAATGGAGGGGAAAATAACATTTTCCTTACTATTAGGAGTATTATTATTTTTGAATTTTGAATGTTCTTCACTATCATCCTCTCCTTCCCCAGTTCCCCTCTTCTTCCTCTACACGTACTGGGTTTGCAACTTCCGCCCTTACTCGATTCAGTCCAGCCACGCGCCGCAACTCATCTCCGGCCTCCCTCGCCGCCGCGGGGCTCGATCCATGTATCTTGGCAGCTTCCCGATCATCCTGCACCATTTGTTTGGAATCAACGCCGGAAACTTAACTTCGAAGAGGCGGAGTGTTGCATCGATCTCATGATTTTTCAGGTTAAGGTTCTTCCTCACTGTTGCCATTGTTTTCAATAGTGTTTGGATAAGTAAGGAGATAGAAGTGACCTAGATCGAAGGAGAGAAAAGTGGCGAAGGAATGGTAGAGAGAGGGGAAGAGGTGGAAGAGTCTAGAACATATAATAAATTTTTAAAAAAATTTCCTAAAATAAGCTTAAACAAACTAAGCATCTTAATTAATTTTCTAAGTAATTTAATTCTCATGTTTCCAGATTAAAACATATTAATTAATTTGTACTGTTTTAGTATGTCTTCCTTGCACATAATTTTGCATTGGGATTAAACACTCATGCCTACATTTACCTAATAAATATTGACAGGTTTTCACTTTGTCCATCAATTGATGAAGATTTGGTGGAGTGAGAGAAGTTCTGGGATGCCTAGGAAGAGATTGTTTGGTTATAATAATGATCAGTTTCATGGATCTCCATCTAACCTCAAAAAACAAAAGATTGATGTTACCTCTAATTATCCTGAATGTTTTGGTTCCTGGCATACAAGTGCTGGAACTATTGTCCTAGCCCTGCCTTCAACACATCTTTCACACATCAAAGAGATTGAGGCTTCTAAGCCAAGAACAGACAGCAAGGGAGTAGATTTGCAAGCCACTTTGAAGGGGACAAATTCATATAATGTGGCAGCAAGTGAAGACTCTGGGGATTCAGAACAGAATCAAGTGAACAGCCCCACTTTAAGTAATGGTTCTGCCTCAGGGTATGTTAACATTGTTCCCACAAATGAGGGTTCCCTAGTTGACCATCGCAAGCAAGTCTTGGATGTTTTGGAACAATTCAAACAAGTGTACAATGAGCTTTTGGAAGGAATCAAAGGCGATTCAGTTGGAAGTGCAAAAGGAGGTGCGCCAATGAAAGCTGCATCTTTGCTAAGGAAACAACGAAAATGGTTACAAGACAAACCAACCTTTGGCGATATTCCCGGGGTTAAGATTGGTGACACCTATCAATTTAGGGTGGAACTTGCGATTGTGGGACTCCATCTCCAATATTCTGCCGGCATAGATTATACAGATTTGGATGGAAAACTCCATGCAACTAGTGTTGTGGATGCTGGTCAGTATAAATATAAGGTTATATCTCTTGACACACTCATCTATATTGGTTCAGGTGCAAATCCTAAAGTTTCAAGTTCAAATAAGAAAGTAGATGATCAAAAGCTTGAGAAGGGTAATCTTGCCTTGAAGAACTCCATGGATGCAAAGCTTCCTATAAGAGTTATCTGTCTTCAAAAAACTCTAGGTATGAGTGGCCAGGGATACACTTATGCAGGGTTGTACACTGTGAGCAACTATAAGCAAGAAAGAGACCAAAAGGGCAACTCGGTGTTCAAGTTTGAATTGCGTAGACTTCCTTGGCAGCCAAATCTTACTCTCCCAATGGTTTGGGACTGGGAGCCAGTAGAATTGACTGAAAGAGAAGGTAGTGTTAACAATCGAGTTGTGGTAGATGATGTGTCACAAGGGAAGGAGAAGTTTCCCATTCCTGCAGTGAATGATATTGATGATGATAAACCCCCACCTTTTACTTACATAACCAAAATGGTATATCCTTGTTGGTTTCATTGTCCTTTGCCAAAGGGTTGCAACTGCAAAAATGGATGTTCCGATTCAAAGCCATGTCCATGTACACGTAGGAATGGAGGTGAGATTCCATTCAACAATAGCGGTGCTGTACTTAAAGCAAAGCAAGTTATCTACGAGTGCGGTCCATCTTGCAAATGCCCCCCTTCCTGCAATAATAGAGTTAGCCAAAATGGTCCACAATATCAATTTGAAGTTTTCAAAACCAAGTCTAGAGGATGGGGTGTCCGGTCACGAGATTATATCTCTTCGGGAAGTTTTATATGTGAATTTCTTGGAGAGCTGCTTGATGAGAAGGAAGCTGAAAAAAGAATCGACTGTGATGAATATCTCTTCGATATTGGTAACTACGATAAAGAAGAGGATACTAATATCGTTGATATTCGTAGAAAGGATAGTGATGGATTCACGGTTGATGCAGCCCAATTGGGAAATGTGGGGAGATTCTTCAACCATAGTTGTTCACCCAACCTTTATGTGCAAAACGTTTTGTTTGATCACGATGACAAGAGAGCCCCTCATTTAGTGTTGTTTGCTCAAGAGGATATACCACCTTTCCAAGAGCTAACTTACGACTATAATTACAAGATGGATCAAGTTCGTGATGCAAATGGAAACCTCAAGAAGAAGAACTGCTACTGTGGGTTTCCCGAGTGCACCGGAAGAATGTACTAAGGAAGATGCCTTTCTTAAGATCCCATCATACTGTGTCAATCTCATGCATTGTAAGTGGACTGAGTTTCCTCTCAGGTATAGATAGTATAGTGTAGGAAATGTACTCACTTTTGTACTTATCTATAGATAGAACAATCTATAGATAGAACAAGTACCTAGACACTCTATGTAGTGTTTTTGGAGTCTTTGGGTTCTATTTTTTTTGTAAACAAGTTTTGCAATATTGATAACACATTTTGAGTATCTTTATGAAACTGGAATTTGATAAAATTAGTGATTGATTGTAGCCTTGTAGAGAAACTATTCCCCCGGCCTCTTTCCCCATTCTGTCTCACGTCTCTCTGCCTACCTCTTCTGTATCACCAGGCTACTTGCAATTCAACAATATATTCGCTATGCAGAAAGGAGGGAATGGACCCTTAGCTTTTCAATCATGTAATTATATATTGATAAAAAAAAAGGTCAAATAAGCCCCTAACTTTATTCAAAAAGTCAATTAGGTCTTTGATGGGATATTAGGGAGTTGGGCTCGGCCCACGGAATAATCACGCGAAGCCCAGGGAGAGACGATGGGCTGAATCGGCCTAAGGTAGTCGATCCAGGTCCGACCTGCGCAGGCTGAACCGAATACAGCCTAAGGCGGTCGAACCGGGTACAATCTACGGTGGTTGAACCGGGTGCGGCCTGGGGCAGCCAGAGCGGGTGCTACTTGCGGCGGTTGAACCGGGTACGACCTGGCCGGACTGGGTGCCACCTGTGGCGGCTGAACCGAGCGCGGCCGGACCGGGTGCCACCTACGGGCTACGGCGGCTGAACCAGGTATGGCCTGGGGAGGTCGAACCGGGTACAGCCCGCGGCGGCTGAACTGGGTACTACGACGCCAGGACGGGGTAGGCGCAGGGCGATCGTGGATAGGGTGTGGTGACAGTACGTGGCGCCATCTGCGTGCATGGCGGACTGGGCGGGGGTGCATAAGTCTCAGGGCAGGAGTCGGGTACAGCCCGCGGCGGCTGAACTGGGTACTACGACGCCAGGACTGGGTAGGCGCAGGGCGATCGTGGATAGGGTGTGGTGACAGTACGTGGCGCCATCTGCGTGCATGGCGGACTGGGCGGGGGTGCATAAGTCTCAGGGCAGGAGTCGGGTACAGCCCGCGGCGGCTGAACTGGGTACTACGACGCCAGGACGGGGTAGGCGCAGGGCGATCGTGGATAGGGTGTGGTGACAGTACGTGGCGCGCAGGGCGATCGTGGATAGGGTGTGGTGACAGTACGTGGCGCCATCTGCGTGCATGGCGGACTGGGCGGGGGTGCATAAGTCTCAGGGCGCGTGCATGGCGGACTGGGCGGGGGTGCATAAGTCTCAGGGCAGGAGTATGGCGGACTGGGCGGGGGTGCATAAGTCTCAGGGCAGGAGTACGTGGTTGGTGGAGGAGGGGTTTTATCCTGGGCCGTACGCGTGGAGGGTGAGGATCGGATGGGCGATAGTATAAATAGGTGGGTGCGCGGTCGGATTAGGGAAGGAGAGGAGGGAACATGAAGACTCCCGTGGTCAAGTGGTCAAGTCTTCTCCCTGCGCGGTAAGCAGTCCCAAGGTCGATCCCGAGCACCTAGGTCATCCTTTTCTAATAAGCATTTCTTTAATTAGTTATTTCAACGTCTTTCTTCTCTCGTTGTATTCACATATGCGTTCGTGCGTGGGCCGTGATGGGCTCGTTATATATTCTGCTTTAGTGCTATTGTTATCTCGTCTTATTCGATATTACGACACCCGGTTTATGGTGGACCCGGTCCCAATAAAACCATCCGTCTTTAAACTTTAAAAAGTTACAATTAAACTCATAAGCATATTATTTTGGAGCATTGCAATTGCATATCACTAGGGTTCCGGTCAACTAACTTTGATGATCCTCTGACACCTTCGGCCAGCCTCCGACGAATTTTTGACGAGATTTCAGGACAAAGACCAGCGACATCAAATAGTCGCTAGTCGCGTTCTCTAACGACTAGAGACGGCGACCAGTTGGTCGCCTTTTCTAATCACCGGAGAAAGCATAATTAGATCAACATCTCTGAGAGTGAAGATATCCCTAATGGTGTATTCGTCCCAAGCATGAGTATTGGTGTCAATAAGATCTTCCACATTAGAGTTGGCCATGAATGGGAAAGGGAAGGATAGAACCTTTGGAATGTTGATGTCCGGCAACCAATTATCTCCCCCATCCAAATGTGAGTATGAGCCCCATTTCCAATCCTCCATCTTGAGTGCTTACCTATGATGTCTTGCGTAGTCATCATACTACTCCAAATAAAAGACGGGTTGGCACCTAATTTAGCTTCGAGGAAAGAAGTGTTAAGATAATATCTTGCTTTGAAAATTTTAGAGACCAAGGAGTTGGAATCAATGATTAATCTCCAAGCTTGTTTGCTAAGAAGAGCTAGATTAAAACCATGAAGATCCCGGAAAGCCCTCCCCATTTCTTAGGCTTGCACAAAAAATTCTAATTCTTTCAGATGATGACCCTACTATCACTACCACCACCTTTCCACCGATAAGAGTTCATGGTAGTCTCAAATCTCAATTGCTTTGATTAGTCCCTTTGGCAAGAGAAATACCCCCATGGCATAAGGAACATATCAACTTTCTAAAAGCGGCTCAAATATGAAATGATATCCTGAGTTTCCCATTTTGAATAGGACCAGTAGATTAGTTAATAGATTATACTAAATGGAAATGAATGGAGATAAAAACTCTAAATCCAGCAGTTATCAGTATGAGCCGACAAAAAGAATCTAATAAATGCAAGTAAATCAACTACAAAGTCTACAAACTTAAATTTAGCTTGGCACTGAAATACTTACAATCTTAGAGAATTCTTGCAACCTGGATCTGGCCCTAGTAGCATATCTTGAGCTTCAATAAGTTTGAACTAGCATTACTTTGATATATGCTGTTGCCATATTCATCAGATAATCACTTTAATGAGTTTCCTGTTAACACAAACAAGCAAAGATTATATTATATGTTAGTGTAAAATATGTATGTATGTATGAATTTTAATAATTTCTATATTGATGAATCTAAAAGAACTTTATATGAAACTTGCATAACAAGACTTAGATTTATGAAGTTCTGAAATTTGCATCTCTTCTGTGCGCGAGAGAGAGCCTCTATGCTATACAATTCAATAAGCCTTAGAAAGACTTTTATATAAATAGTGGTGCAAACCCACTTTCCAAACTAATGTGGGACAAAAGCTTACTTTAAAGCTTTCCCACATTTTTCCAACTCAAATGAGTCAACTTTGAGAACCAAATTCTCATTCACCATTATCTGTTTTGTGCATACAATATATCAATCTTTTCGTCTAACTACGAAGAACCCGAATCCACTTTGACCCAAAGTGAACCCCACATATAATTGTACCACAAAATAGCCACTAAAATGTCATTTTATGCTATTTTTTCCAACACAAATTACTTTAATAAAGGAAGAAACTGAAAATCAAGAAACAGAATAATCATTAGGAGAAACTAAAAACCACCACTAATCTCTCCTTTATTCCTAAACTATTTTCCTAAAATAAATTCTCTAATTTGACTCCCTACTATTCAACACTCCCCTTCAAGGTAGAGCATAAATATCATGTAATCCCAATTGCAAATTAAGTCTTCAAAGTTAGGTCTTGGTAAAGCTTTGGTGAGGATGCCGGCAGTTTGTTGTTTCGTATAGGAGTGTAGTTCAATTTAATAGCCTCACTAGTCACCTTCTCTATGATGACATGTCTATCAATTTCAATGTGCTTAGTCCTATCATGATGAACATAATTCTTTGTTATGCTAATGCTGCCTAATTGTCGCAAATTAAATCATTAGAATAGGAGATGAACTCTCTTCGTCCTTGTTCACCGAGAATCCTTTTTGTACAAATCTCTTCATAAATTTCTTGCGCTAGTGCTCTGTACTCGAATTCTAGATTGCTTCTAACTACGATTGATTGCTTCTAACTACGATTGATTGCTTCTTACTCATCCATGTAACAAGATCACCCCAAACAAAATAACAATGCACAGAAGTTGACTGTCTATCAGTGATGTCTCCTGCCCAATCAACATCTCAATGTCACGATTCTTGTCTTTCTGAAAAATAAGTCTTTCCTCGGTGTCATTTTCAAGTATCTAGGAATTCTGTAAACTACCTCCATGTGTGTCTCTATAGGGTTGTGCATGAATTGACTCACAACACTCACATCAAAATCAATATTCGGTCGAGTGTGTGAAAGATAAATCAAGAGTCCAACTAGTCGTTGATACCGCCCCCTATCTACAAGTGTACTTTCTTTCTTAGTGCCAAGTTTCTTTTGACTGTCCATAAGAATATTAGCTGGCTTACATCCAAGCATGTCAGTCTCCGTAAGAAAATCTAAAACGTATTTCCTTTGTGAAACAATAATGCCTTTCCTTGATCGAACCACTTTCATCCCAAGGAAAATTTTAGATTTTCAAGATCTTTAACCTCAAATTCTTTTGAAAAACACTTCTTTAAATTATGTAATTCTTCCACATCATTCCCGGATAGAATAATATCATCGACATAGACTATCAACACGACAGTTTTCCTTGTATGAGATTTCTTGACAAACAGAGAATGATCAGTCTAACCCTGTTTATAGCTAAGCTTCAAAATCACCTTTGTGAATATGTCAAACGAGTCTCAAGGGAATTGTTTAAGGCCATACAAGGACTTCTTGAGTTTGCAAACTTGATTCTTTGTCAAACCTCCTTCGAAACTAGGCGGGATTACAAAAAACTACTCTAATAAAGGAAAGAACTAACTTTTTTGTTAGACCGCGATGTGTCCTAAGTACATCTTAACTATAGGAGACACCTTTAAGCGGGTTGTTATGCCATGGACCCGGGTCCATAGCATAATTTTCCCCTTTAAGCTCGTACCATACTCCACACTGAGCCAGCCCAGTTAAGGAGCAAAGTGTTGGCCATATTGTTTTTTCATGGGACGATTTATATCATGGACCAGGGTCCACATAACATTATGGACCATAGATTGAAATAACGATGTGCATAATTCATACTCGTAAAGTATAGAATTTCATAACCCAAAACATAAAAAACTACAACACAAGACACATAGCATAGCATTATGGACCCAGCTGGATTGAAAAGACAAGGTACAAAATTTATACTCATAAGGTACAAAATTTCATAACACAAGACACATACATATGTTATACATTTACTTATTTTTTAAATTTAATTTAGGTACATAATTTGTGCTCATAGGCACAAAATTTCACAACACAAGACACAAAAATTCATAATATAAGACACAATTATTAATTTGTTCCAGGTACATACAGAATTCATACTCATAAAGTATAGAATTTCATAACGCCAGACACAAAAAAATCATAACACAAAACAAAAACCCGTGAACCATATACCCGTCAATCCGTGACCGGTGACTATATATATAAATTTGTATTCCATTTAGCTAAATAAATACTTACATGTGAATTGCATTATTATCAGAAAGTTAATAATTATTTTCTCAAATTTCAGCAATGCATTAATATCATTAGGAAATTAATAATCAAGTAATTTGACCATATATGGTATAAAATCATGCCCATTTTAGTAACTATTTAAATCACATTTTCAGTAATAATTTGGGGAATATTTAATACATAAAAAGACTATCAAATATCGTATGGAAAACCATATTATATTGCAATCACTTCTCTCTATTAAAATTCCATATATTTTTGAAACCATATTATATTGCAATATAATACACACACTAAACCATATTTTATTATATTCCTTTTAATGAATATTTTATTAGATTGTAATTTTAGGAGAGGAATATTTTTCCTTAAATAAAAAACTTTCATTAAATAAAATTTCCTTAATGAATATTTCGTTTTTTATTTTGTTTTTAATTATAATGTGTCATATTAAAGTGTGTGTATATATATTGCAATTCCATAATTAAAATAAATTTCTATAATCACCCATAATATTCATTGTACAAAGATAATTCATGAATAATCAATCGAAATAAAAAATTTTCCTCTTCTAATATTGCCATATCAGATCAATAATACATTATCACTTTCCACAACTAGAACCCTAGAAGGATTTCAATTCCTTAATTCCCTAAAAAACCATCACTACATATAGTCCATGTACATGTATGATTCTACCTCAAACCCTATTTATACCTCCACATGTTGGGAAGGCTCCAAGACTCCCATTCAGCCAAGGACAACACAAATTATGTTTAGTCTTCTATAGGTGAGTACTTCAATACTTTCATCTTTACATCTAATGAATGTTTTATTATGAACTTTTTAGATCTGCATTTCTGATTTTTGTGTGTTTTTCAAGTTTCTATTGATTTTGAAAATTTTTTGGCTTAAGCGTTTTTTTTTTTTCATATTAATTATGTGTATGCTTGGGCATAATTTTTATTTTTTTGAGTTTTTCTATGCAAAATTAAAATAATAGTTATAATGAATAGCAATCTTTAAAAAAAATGAAATAGCATTGATTAGACAAATCAAAGCATATAGATTTGTACAAATCAAAGGAAGGAATGGTGAACAAATCTATACATGAAAGCATTTGTAAAGGCTTTTACTAATTCTCTTAATTACTTCATTCATATCAAGTTCAAAAGAAAATGTTGACGATTCCCCTTGGGCCAGCTTCTGGGCCTTTCGAAGCGAGCCTCCAGACGTCTGGAGAAAGATCCGGAATACCTCGTGGATTACTAAATTTTTTAAAAAGATTTTAAAAGTTTGGTTGTATTCGACCTAGACTTTTAAAGACTTAAAAGTATACTGGTATTCAATACAAATTTTTTATAGTTTTAAAAAGTCTGCTGGTGTTTAAAAACTTGATAACAATTATAGATTCTATCGGAATAGAATTTTTGTAGTCTTCTCCTTCACAAATATAAATAGTTGAAATCAAAACCTCTAACCCCCAAACTTTTCAACTTTCGACTTTTATTTCTCTATTTACACCAGTCAAAATTTTCATATATTCTTGTCAAATTTCACTGGTACTTTTCAAAATTTTCAAAAATATACTTTTGATTTTTATCTTTTAATTTTCACACATATCTATAAAATCTCATAGCAAAAAAGTTATTATTGTTGCAAACAACAATTAGGTTTTGCTACAATATCTTTTACTAGTTGATTGACCATACTTCACTCATCTATGGAGCAATATTTATTGAGTTTATATATATATATGTGTGTGTGTGTATGTATATATGCGTGTGTAGATGCTAGTTTGATCACTTGCACACTTGTACTAACCTAACAATTTGAATTCAAATGGTGTTTAATGGTCTTGATCAAAATTCCTTGAGAATTTAAGAGGTTAAAAATAATTCAGATCTCACATTTGGTCTAATCTTTGACTAGAAATCTAAATTCTATGATATTAAAGAAAGTAAATTTAGTTCAGGGAATATGATTATTTTTCCTAATGATTGGAATGCATAAAATTTATTCATTTATGTATTTATTGTTTTATTTGAGTCTTAAAAGCTTTTAGAGAAGCTTTTTTTTTTTTTTTGAATACTACTAACTCTAAAATGTTTTAACAATTTGAACACCTTCCAATTAGGCTACTTCAACACATTTAGAGAAGCTTTTAGAGATGGCGGGATCGCCTCGCCCCGTCCTTGAATTGAATTCCCCGTCCCCGCCCCATTCCCTGGCGGGATGGGGATTCCGAGAAGAAATTGTTTGGTTCATCGGTTTACATATTATGAATCAGAATAAAAAACATACTGGTTAACGACTTTTAAAAACATAATTATGAGATTTGATTACCTCTTCAATTAAAAATCTCAAACTAATTAAAAAGGAGTATCATTCCATCTTATTGGTAATTTAATTTTTAAGTTTGTATTAGTACTTCTTTTTTTGGGTTTATATTGATGCTTTGGATGTTATTATATTACTTTTTTTTGGGGTTTATATTGATGCTTTGGATGTTATTATATTATGATCAATTGCCTTGATTTGTTGTTTTTGTATTTTTGAAACATGTATTCCCAAATTAGGGGTGTAAATGAGCCGAGCGGCTCGTGAATTGGGCGAGGCTCGCGAATTGCTCGGTCAAATTTGAGCTTGAGCCGAGCTCGAGCGGCTTGTTTAACAATCGAGTTGAGCTTGAGCCGAGCTCGAGCGGCTTGTTTAACAATCGAGTTGAGCTTGAGCCGAGCTCGAGCGGCTTGTTTAACAATCGAGTTGAGCTTGAGCCGAGCTCGAGCGGCTTGTTTAACAATCGAGTTGAGCTTGAGCCGAGCTCGAGCGGCTTGTTTAACAATCGAGTTGAGCTTGAGCCGAGCTCGAGCGGCTTGTTTAACAATCGAGTTGAGCTTGAGCCGAGCTCGAGCGGCTTGTTTAACAATCGAGTTGAGCTTGAGCCGAGCTCGAGCGGCTTGTTTAACAATCGAGTTGAGCTTGAGCCGAGCTCGAGCGGCTTGTTTAACAATCGAGTTGAGCTTGAGCCGAGCTCGAGCGGCTTGTTTAACAATCGAGTTGAGCTTGAGCCGAGCTCGAGCGGCTTGTTTAACAATCGAGTTGAGCTTGAGCCGAGCTCGAGCGGCTTGTTTAACAATCGAGTTGAGCTTGAGCCGAGCTCGAGCGGCTTGTTTAACAATCGAGTTGAGCTTGAGCCGAGCTCGAGCGGCTTGTTTAACAATCGAGTTGAGCTTGAGCCGAGCTCGAGCGGCTTGTTTAACAATCGAGTTGAGCTTGAGCCGAGCTCGAGCGGCTTGTTTAACAATCGAGTTGAGCTTGAGCCGAGCTCGAGCGGCTTGTTTAACAATCGAGTTGAGCTTGAGCCGAGCTCGAGCGGCTTGTTTAACAATCGAGTTGAGCTTGAGCCGAGCTCGAGCGGCTTGTTTAACAATCGAGTTGAGCTTGAGCCGAGCTCGAGCGGCTTGTTTAACAATCGAGTTGAGCTTGAGCCGAGCTCGAGCGGCTTGTTTAACAATCGAGTTGAGCTTGAGCCGAGCTCGAGCGGCTTGTTTAACAATCGAGTTGAGCTTGAGCTCTAATATCTTAGGCTCGTTGCTCGACGAGCCGCTCGCGAGCTCGAATTCAAAATCGAACTCGAGCTCGAATTCAAATCGAACTCGAGCTCGAGCAGGGCCTTCATTAACGAGCTTAAGCTACCCAAAGCTCGAGCTCGACTTAGCTCGTTTACACCCTTAATTCCCATTATAGGGTCATACACAACAAAATATAAATATTAGTAATCATCCCAATTTTACCATCCATATTACCAAACATACAAAATACTTTTACCAAAACTCATTACCATTACCAAGTATTTCATTCCTATTCCGATTCACGTGTGTGAACCAAACAAAACAAATTTAACCTTTTTAGTTTTGGTTATTTCGATCAATTATGAAGTTTTGATTAAAATTTTAGTTTATTATTCACCAAAACACATGTTCACCATTAACGCGAAGCATTGCACGAACATGTTGAATTGAATGAACTTCTGCCAATAAAAGATCTTCATAAGTTCAAAGAAACAATAAACAATTACCTAGTTAGTAGTGTAGTACACCTTAATTTCTGATACCATTGTGTTCCCGCCTTCCCGGGAAAACCCTTTCGCTATGATTTGGGAAATTCTTGTAAGTATGACGTCTTACTTTCTTTTTTCTTTTTGTTGTTTTTTAGTTTTTTGGAGATCGAAGCACGGTTTCGTATCTTCGGCATTTGCATTCCGATCTCGAAATCACTTGGGAGCTTGTGAGTCAGTGGCATTTTCGGATTTCACGACACGGATTGAAGCGGCTGGGCTTCCTCACTTGACCGGCCTCGGAACCTGACTACACGGCGGCATTGGTAGCAGCCGCCGGCCGATTTGGAGATCTAATTGAGGTCACGGAGGTAAAGTTCCAATCTTGTTTCTTGAGGCAAGAGGTTATTAAACCTTTTGGGTGAAAAGAAATAGTGTTTTTTAAATATGGGCTTGTTATTTGTGTGTAGTTAATCCTCATTATTTAGGGTTTTGATACAATTATTAGTTATATAGATTCTTAGAGAAAATTAGGGAAGTAATAGATAGTTTCAGGATTTCTAAATTCAATTTAGGATTACTCTAACTACTCTAGCTTGTTTCCTTTTTGAACTCTGCTAGGACTTAGGATTGTTACTATCTTCCTAGATTGAGTTTAAGAAGGCTACCAGAACTCCTATATTGAGTTTAGGAATGTTGCTTTAAATCAACATTGTGAATCGTGAATCCTTGAAGTGTTGGGGATTGCTTTATTAATTTAGTTTGCTAGTAGATTGGGAATCCTAGAGATGAAAGGATTCCTAGTTTCTGAATCATGTGTCCCCTATTTTACACAGCTATGCCGCTCGACTACAAGGCTTTTGGCGCCAAACTTTTGTTGGTTAACCACTGGTTTGGAAATTGTGAGTTAATTAATACCATTTGCTAAAATTTTAAAAACTTACCTGTTTCTTCTGATTCATTGCACATGTGTTGTTATGCTTTTATGCATTCATTAGTATCTTTTTTATTGATTGTGTTTCTTAAGTAAGGCATGACTTCATCTGCTGCTTCTTTCCTTGCAAAGTTTCTTATATTTGACTGTTTTAATAAATTATTTCTTCATTTTGCATTGTATAGTTGTAATCAGCATCTAAGTAATGTCTTATGGTTATTGCTTGTTTTCCTTTATTACTACATAACCTACTATTTTTCAAGTATTCTCTTAAGTTCTCTGATATGAGTCACATGTTTGGCTACGCGTCACGGGTTGGTGGTTAATAGAAGAAGAACAAGTTGGTTTCCCTATGGTGAAGGGTATGCAAACTTCGGTAAATTTTCGGTTAACCGACCGAACCGACAAAGTTCAGTTAACTGTTTTTTAACCAAACTTTTTTTTAGTTCGGTTAAGGTTTTTCAAAATTTCGGTTAACGTTTAATTCAGTTCGAAACTTCGAAAATTTTAAATATATATATAAATAAATATATATATATATATATTCTAATATGTAAAATCCCTATAAATTAGTAGTGTAGCTATGGTATCTTTTTTTAATATTTCTTATGGATTTATTATTATAGGTATTAATTTTAGGATTTAAAACTTTAGCTTAAAAAACTTCGGTTAGTCTATTCTCCGTGGATGCAAGCGAAGCAGGCGGTTCTTCGCCATCCTCTAATGTCCACAACATAAAAAGGATGTCCACAACATAAAAAGGTGGTGGCATTTATGTCCTGGAAACTTATTCCCACTTTTGGTGCAATCTTTGACTTAGAAAAGTTTTGGTCAATTGGGAATCCAATTCCATAAAATTAAGGAAAGTAAATCCCACATAAAGGGGGTAGGATTCTTTTTACCGGGTAATTGAGAATCTACCAAATTTATTTAATTACGTATGGAGTATTTATCCTTTTTGGCCCTAGGCTAAAAGTCTCTTATAAATATAATTAATTTGTCTGTTCCACCATTACACACTATTTATCAAAGAAATTTGCATCTAGGTATGTAGTCATTCTTTACTAGTTTTCTTTCTCAAATATAATCCTCAATAATGATGCATGTCTATTATTTTTGAATTTCATTTACTATATTTTGATAGAGCTTTCATGTCTGTTCGTAATCTCTTGGCTTACTACACTAGGATTTTTTTTTTCTTTGAGACATTAGTTCCTCATAGAGGGCATTTAAACCAAAAGCCCTTAATCTAGTTCGTATTTGAGGCTTGTGAATGGAGCTAGAAACATTGAAAGGGCTCCTCTCCCCATATGAGGTCCAAAAGTAGTTTGACTCGGAATTACTTTGAGACCAATATGGTTACAGGATAATGGGTGGTTTTGACTAGAGTACCAAAATAATAAGGGGTTTATTTAGGGATATTGGTGCTTATGTGATACTGTTTTACTGTTTCAGCATGTCTTCCACATGGTTTTGCATTGGGAATAAACACTCATACCTATATTTACCTAATACAACTTGACAGGTTTTCACTTTGTTCATCGAGTGATGACGATTTGGTCGAATGAGAGAAGTCCCACTTCTGGGAGGCAGCGGAAGAGATTGTTTGGTTATAATAATGATCAGTTTCATGGATCCCCATCTAATCTCAAAAAACAAAAGATTGATGTTACCACTAAATATCCTGAATATTTTGATGGCTTGCATGCAAGTGCTGAGACTGTTGTGCTAGCCCTGCCTGCTGCAAGACGTCTTGCACCCAGTCATGTTGATAAAAGTTCTGGTAGCCAACATATATCAAGCAAAGAGCTTGATGCTTCTAAGCCAAGAACGGGCAGCATGGAAGTAGATTTGCCAGCCATTCTGAAGGGGACAAATTTATATAATGTGGCATCAGGTGAAGATTGTTCCAAAGGTATGTGTGTCCGGAGACCAGAAACCATCTCATTCTCCACCTCTAGCTATTGAATTTCCACCTTTTATTTCTCAACAATCTTTACAACGACAAAGTGCTTCATCCATGCAACATCTTTTAGCAGGTTATGGTGAAACATGCAAACTGGTCCAAGTGAGAAGAAATTATGATAGCGATATAGTGGAAGTGGAAGGTCATGGAATTTGTAATTTGATTCCACATGAATCGAATTCATTTCAATCAAATCATGAATCCTCGTTAAGTAACGATAGGATTCATGAGCAGCTGGGCAAGCAAATTGTTGATGGTGAGCGCCAAAGACTTTGTTCTCGGTACAAAAAAACGAAGAAACTTATAGACAAGAACAAGCACGTAGACTCTGTGGATTCAGAACAGAATCTAGTGATCAGCCCCACTTTATGTAATGATTCTGCCTCAGAGTATTTGAACATTGCTCCCACAAATGAGTGTTCCCTAGTTGACTCTCGCAAGCAAGTCTTGGATGCTTTAGAACATTTCAAACAAGTATACAACAAGCTTTTGGAAGAAGCCAAACGTGGTTTGATTAAAAATGCAAAAGGAGGTGTGCCAATGAAAGCTGCATCTTTCCTAAGGAAACAACAAAAATGGTTGCAAGACAAACCAACCTTTGGCGTTATTCCTGGGGTTAAGATTGGTGACACCTATCAATTTAGGGTGGAACTTGCAATTGTGGGACTCCATCTCCAATATTTTGCCGGCATAGATTATACAGATTTGAATGGAAAATTCCATGCAACAAGTGTTGTGGATTCTGGTCATTATGAAAATGAGGTTAAATCTCTTGACACACTCATCTATGTTGGTTCTGGTGCAAATAAGAAACTAGATGATCAAAAGCTCGAGAAGGGTAATCTTGCCTTGAAGAACTCCATGGATGCAAAGCTTCCTATAAGAGTTATCCGTCTCCAAAAAACTGTAGGTATGAGTAGCCAGGGATACACTTATGCGGGGCTGTACATTGTGAGCAACTATAAGCAAGAAAGAGACCAAAGGGGCAAATCGGTGTTCAAGTTTGAATTGCATAGACTCTCTGGGCAGCCAAATCTTACTCTCCCAATGGCGTGGGACTGGCAGCCAATAGAATTGTCTGAAAGAGAAGGCGGTGTTAACAATCGAGTTGTGGTAGATGATGTATCACAAGGGAAAGAAAAGTTTCCCATTCCTGCAGTGAATGATATTGATGATGAAAAACCACCACCTTTTACTTACATAACCAAAATGGTATATCCTTGTTGGTTTCATTGTCCTTCGCCAACGGGTTGCAACTGCAAAAATGGATGTTCGGATTCAAAGCCATGTTCGTGTACACATAGGAATGGATGTGAGATTCCATTCAACAATAGAGGCTCTATACTTAAAGCAAAGCCAGTTATCTACGAGTGTGGGCCATCTTGCAAATGTCCCCCTTCTTGCTATAATAGAGTTAGCCAAAATGGTCCAAAATATCAATTGGAAGTTTTCAAAACCAAGTCTAGAGGATGGGGTGTCCGATCACGAGATTATATCTCTTCGGGAAGTTTTATATGTGAATATCTTGGAGAGCTGCTTGATGAGAAAGAAGCTGAAAAAAGAACCGACTGTGATGAATATCTCTTTGATATTGGTAACTACGATGAAGGAGAGGATAGTGATATTGCTGATATTTGTAGGAAGGATAGCGATGGGTTCACGGTTGACGCAGCCCAATTGGGAAACGTGGGGAGATTCTTCAACCATAGTTGTTCCCCCAACCTTTATGTGCAAAATGTTTTGTTTGATCATGATGACAAGAGAGCCCCTCATCTAATGTTGTTTGCTCAAGAGGGTATACCACCTTTGCAAGAGCTAACTTACGACTATAATTATAAGATGGATCAAGTTCGTGATGCAAATGGAAACCTCAAGAAGAAGAACTGCTACTGTGGTTTCCCCGAATGCACTGGAAGAATGTACTAAGGAAGCCGTCTTACTTTAGATCCATCGTACTCTGTCAATCGCCCATGCATTGTAAGTGGACTAAGTTTCCTTTCAAGTACATAATTACAAGATGGTTCAAGTTCGTGATGCAAATGGAAACCTCAAGAAGAAGAACTGCTGCCATGGTTTTATATAATTATAAGATCGATCAAGTTTGTGATGCAAATGGAAACCTCAAGAAGAAGAACTGCTGCCGTGGTTTTCCCGAATGCAATGGAAGAATGTACTAAGGAGGCCGTCTTGCTTTAGATCCATTGTACCGTGTCAATCCGCCATGCATTGTAAGTGGACTGAGCTTCCTTTCAGGTATAGATAATATAGTGTTGGAAATGTACTGACTTTTGCACTTATCTATAGAGAGAACAAGCACCTAGACACACTAAGAAGGGTTGTTTTGGGTTGTATTTTTTCCAAAAATGTTTTGTAATATTGATGACACATTTTGAGATGTATGTTGACATTAGATGACAACCCAATCTTGGATGATGATGTGTGTGATGAAATGCTTCAAATTGTGAGATATACTCCCCATTGGTATTGAAGAATTCAAATTCTATGCATTTGTATGAAATCTTGCAAGTGAGGCTAGTTTACCTACCCCCTTACCTATCTTACACTCCCATCTTATGTTGTGGAAGCATTTGAATGAGTGAATGACTAGAAATTAATCTTGTGTATTATAACTAAGGTTGAAAAAGTAGGCGTCGATTACTCGGCACGAAAAATTGTTGAGGATCAAATTGGTAATTTTGCAATAGTTGAGGGACCATTTCGGTAATAAACTCAGTTAATAGGGTTTATTATCGAAATAATCCATCGACTATTGTGAAATTACCGATCTGGTCCTCGATAATTTTTCGTGCCCAATTAAGTCCTTCGTCTTTGAAATTTTTAACCAATTTGGTCTTCCGTTTATTTTACCGTTAAACATCCGTTAAATTGTGATCAAATTGGTAATTTTGCAATAGTCAAGGGACCAAATTGGTAATTAATTTTTCACTGAAATGGTCCCTTGACTAGTGCAAAATTATCAATTTGGTCCTGTTTAACGGAGGTTTAACGGCAAAATAAACGGAGAATTAAATTGGTTAAATTTTTCAAAGTCGAGGGATTTAATTGGGCATGAAAAATTGTCAAGGACCAAATTGGTAATTTTGCAAAAGTCGAGGGACCATTTCGGTAATAAACTCTAAGTTAATAGTTACAGAGTATTATTTATTAAATTATTAGTTATTATTTATTAATTATTAGTATATTAGTTATTACTTATTAGCATTGTTTCGGCCGCATAGGCACCCCTAGGCCGAGGCGAATTGCTCCCTAGGCGTCTGCCTAGGTGGCCGGCCGCCTAGCACCGACGCCTAGGTGGCCGGCCGACTAGCGCCTAACTCAGCCGAATTTCGCTGAGTTAACTCGCCCAACTCGGCAGAGTTAGCCGAGTTAACTCGGGTGAATCGGCCTTGTTAATTTATATATATATATATATATATGTATATAATATTATAATATATGAAATACACCCACACACATGTACTATCTTTTTTGCTTTTATAGGTCGCCGTCTAGGTGATAGACGCTAGTCTAGCCCGACTAGCGCCTACTGCAACCATGCTTATTAGTTTAATTAATTTAGTTATTATTTATTACTTATTATTTTATTAAGTTATTAATTATTACTTATTAGACTATTAGAATATTAGTTAATACGTAGTACATTATAACATTAATAGTTTAAATGTTTAAGATTTAAAATTATTTAAAAAAAAAAACGCTTAGCTGACTGGCCGCCTAGGGCGGGCTAGGCGCCGGGCCGTGGAAGAGGCCGATTTCAACCTTCCTAGGCGCGGGAGCCGCCTAGCGCCTGGCGTCGATTTATCTGCGTCTAGGCTCGATTTTTGTAATGATAACACCATTATAATTCTAAAAGATTAAATTTTTTGTACATCTATCCCTAATTTTATGTGCTTTTTATGCTTTTTTATTTTATCTTCATTGAGTCCTGGTCATAATGCAAAATGTTTGAACTAATTCTACCTTTGGTGCTATTAGGTTAGTTCTATGTTTAGTTTTCAAGTATGATTTTTACCATGTTAGTAAAAATATATAGAAGTGTCATACTATAAATGTGGCACACTCTAGTTTATTTATATTGGGTCTAGTTCTTGTGCGAATGACTTCTCTTACGATGAGCGGATAGATCGTGATTGTTGGATGAGCTCAGATTAACAGTTGGAAATCAATAAAAAAGAGAAACAATGCGGTGGCATTTTGGTTATTTCAAGGATATATATGTATGTGTGTGTGTGTGTGTATGTATGTATATGTATATATATATATATATATATATATATATATATATATACTGGTGCATTTAGATATGTTTTTAGATATGCTTGGTGGTGCTTTGAGTTGCATGCACCGTCAAGTATTCCTGTGTGCACCACAGACCAACGCTTAGTGCACAACATATCATCCCTTAGTGCACCACTCAAAGGGGGTGTCAAATCCGTTGATCATGGGGCATATCAAAGAGTTCAATAGACCTGTTGAATAGATTTGTTGGTCCAACTGTACTATGCAACAGGTCTATTGAACCCACTGCATTTTTTCCTTTTTTCAGCACAAACCATGGTTTACTGTACCACGGACCAGCATGTGCACCACAAAAATATACATGGTGCACAAAATTACAAAAATGTCATATTTTTTCTCTTTTCATTGATTTTCTACTACTTGGTGGTACACTATAGACCAACGCTTAGTACACCACAGAAATATACAGTGTACAAAATAAATCAAAATGTCACATATAGTGTACAAAATAAATCAAAATGTCACTGCATTTTTTACCTTTTCATTGATTTTCAACCGTTGATCTGAGCTCATTCAATAGTCCAAAATTGAATGCACGTCCGCATGGGAGAAGGCTGTCGCATATGATCCGATATATATATATATATAATATATTGTGTTCATTTTTTTTTTTAACTATGTGCTCACATCGGGTACAAATTGTTTTATTTAAATTTTATAGAATGGATGGAAGTGTATATTTCCTAATAAAATATGTTAATTTTGATTGAGGTGGAAGTTCAATTTACTTGGTTGAATTGCATGTATGTTGATTTTAAGAAATGTGCAATTTTAACTTGATTATACTATACCATACCCTGAAGACAAAGAAACATATATAGCTGCAAGCCAATAGAAATGAACATGAAGCATGGCAAAACGGGAGTGATGTCTATGCAACAAACAGGCCAAGTGCATGTAGCATCACTACCAAATTAAAATGTCATATACCCATACTTGTCTTTACAACATGTTAGGAAATCATCGGGACAAGATGGCCAAGTTGGCCAGCTTCTAATGTTTTTATTTTCTTTCTTTTTACATAAAAATGTCAAAAGAAATGGGACACACAAAAAATTAAATTAAACTTATGCATATTCCGGGACAACTCATCTTATTTTATTTAATTTTATTGGTCAACTGTTTATTTCTCTCAAATGGTGTGTACGTTACACTCCTGATCCATCCCTTATATATCAATAAGTTTCTTATAGTTAAGTAGCATAGACTATCTTTCAATTTCGTCTTTCCTTATGAAAACAACAGTCTTATTATGCTTTGGACACGAGCTAACCAACTCTCAACTTTAATAGTCTGATATCATTCATGTTCAATTTGAATATAATCCATTACATCATCTTGTAACTTGTAAGAGCACTTATCCCCACATCTCTCTTGATCAATATTATATTTGCCTCTTGAATCTAACTACTTTAATCGAACTAAGCTCAACTTCATTACTAATCCTTTCAACTCATTCCTAATTTTCCAAATCCCCCTCACAAGATATACATAAAGGTGACTTGCCACAAGATATTCTATACTTGAAGGACTACATACATACACTAGTACAATGATTTGCCTAGCTTCAATCAACTTGCCAATGAGAGACACCTACTACTAGCTAATCAAAGACTAAAATGTGAAAGAAAATACAAGAGTGGACAAAAATGTGAAGATTTAAAATCTGAGACAAAAATAAGAAAAGAGCATTTGGGAGATGCGTTTGAGTGGCAGAAACTCATCTCCCAAATGCGTTTATTATTATTATTTTTTCAGCACATTGACCACAAACGCAAGTAGATCTTGCATTTCATGTAATAATAATAATAATAATAATAATAATAATAATAATAATAAAAGAAGGCCGGCGACCAGTTGGGGTTGCCTTCTCCGGCAAAGGAGAAGGTGCCCAATTTGGTTGCCTTTTCCTTCGCTAGAGAAGTCGCCCAGTTGCGGTCGCCTTCTCCTTCGTCGGAGAAAGCGACCAGTTGGGTTGCCTTCTCCTGCGAAGGAGTCGACCAACTTTATTTTATTTTATTTTACATGAGACGCAAGTCATGTATTTTGAGTTTCAACGCAAGTGGGACTTGCATATGTGGTCATGCGGGAAAAAATAATAATAATAACAAACGCATCTCTCAAATGCTCTTTTCCTTTTTTTTTTTCTAGTTTTAAAATCTTCACATTTTTATCCACTCATCTATTTTCCTTCATATTTCCGTCATTGACCCACCAACTAATATAATCTAATAAACTCGATCGCAATCACATTTCACCCACTTAACATTCATTAAGAGTCTACTCTTAATTAACAATTTACCGATCGAGTAATAAAAAAACATACCCTAATACCTCCTCAAAGCAAAGAAGTCTCGAAATCCATGCCACTCAGGACTCTCCATCGACACGCCATAACCTGCACATCCAAAACATACATTGTATGTGTATTCAGAACTAGAATTTAAATTGGTCACGGGAGAGAAGGGTTGTGTCTTTATTGAGGGTATGTATGTTTGAGCAAAGCATATATGCATCCATGCCGTACAAGGAAATGATAGAGCAGCTTAAACCACCCCAAATTTTATAGAGGAATGGAATTGAAGCAGCTGTCCCACGAGATAAAGTATCACATATTATTACTTTAGGTAGGATGATGTTGCCTAGCTTAGTTTGTTTGTTTTATCCTAGGGTTAACACTTGACATAGCCTTTTATCTTATTAGCGCCTACGTGTATATGCATAAATAAATTTGGCATCTTTTCCAGATATAATGGGTAAGATCAGGTGTGGCTACTGTTTCCCGTGCTGTTGTGCAATTTTGCACCAATATATATATTCAAATGCACTACCACGTGTTTAGAAATACACCATTTACAAATTGTAAAAATGACCAGCACAACATCGCTTTAAATTATTTATATTACCATTGAACTGACTCTTGATTTAGTTAGTTTAATTTATTAATGAGATTGATACATGAATGGGCTGATTATATATAGTAAAATTATATAATGAAAGACTTAATAATTGAGCTGTCAGCACATAGAGATTTTCATAAGAACATCAATATCAATGGTTTTTGGGAAGTTTTTGGTACAGTAAAAACCATGTATGTTATTTTTGAACTGATGTGAAATGAATTTTTTTTCTCCTGCAAGAGAGGTTCTTGGCTGACATTTGTTGACTGAGAAGGAAAAACAAAGCTAGCAGCTGCAACCGCGTGATGCAGACACAGTAGCCTAGTTGCACGCGCCCACTGGCGCATCTACAGTAACTTTCAGTTTCTTGCGCGTCAGACTTTTTATTTTATTTTATTTTTTTTGCTTTTTCCTTTTTTCTCACACTCTCCTCTCTCTCCTAGGTGGCTTCTTAAATATTTTGCAAAAAAATAAAATAAAATTAATATAGATGCTCTAAGGAGATTGTTAATAATTTTTTTAGTTAGTTTATTAATGGGATTGATACATGAATATACTAGGATACTAGGATAGTATAGTAAAACAATGAAAGATTTAATCATTGAATAGGCAGAGATTTTTGTAGAGAAATTGTTGAAAATATAGATATGTATGTATGTTGTGGGGCGAGGGACCAAATTAACAACTTAGTGCTTGCATAAATTAAATCTATGGTGGCACATCCAAATGATCTTTGGTAGCTAACAAACCAACACAATCGGAAGGGCGATTGTGGTATTGCTTTATTCGCGGGGCTTTTGGAGACCGTTCACCTGCTTGAATAGACACACGTACACGTACTACTACTACTAGCCTACTTGCACTTCCTTAGCTTTGTGTTTTGTCGTAGGAATTGTCGAATCCTTAATTTCGATTGGTTGCTGTTGTGATTAATTGTGTCGTCGGTCCAACCCCTACAATCATAAATTGCATATTTCCACTCTCACGCCATTAATAATAATAATGTTGAGTTTGCTCAACTTATTATTGCGATCACCAAGTACTACAATAATAGTAATAATATAATAATGTAGTTGTTGTATATTAAAGTAATGCTTTCTCTTGTTGCGCTTACGATGTATGAGAACCTTTCAGATGGAGTGGTTTACCAGTCAGGCTTGGCAGGTGCTCGATGAAGGCCCAAAAGGTGTAGAGGCCCAAAGCCCAATCAATATATAGAGTAATATATATGGGTGCGATAAAAAAGGAGCTTATTCCTACATATCTGTATCTTTATCTACATCATAATCGATCATTTTCATCGACCCAGCCAATCTTCTCTTTTACCTAAAATTTCATAAAATATCCTAACCCGATAGCTCTCTATACAAATTCTACATGTACTAATTAAAATTATTGTAAAGATAATGAATTTTGGCTTGATATTGTCAACAAAAAAAAAAAAAAAAAAAAAAAAAAAAAAAAAAAAAATTTTT